>NW_015090867.1:604949-606006 GCF_001431845.1 Calidris pugnax | reverse complement strand
GGGGCTTCGCCCGACGCTGGCCCCGCCCAGGTGTACCCGGATGTGCGCCCGGAGCCGCCATGTTGGGTGGGCCAAAGCGCGTCGCTGCCGCCGGGGGCGGGGGAGGCCGCGCCGTGTGGCGACAGGGAAAGCCCCGCGCGCAGGAAGAATCACGAGCGCTGGGAGAATCGCGACGGCTCTGTCTATAAAGAGAAGATCCTGGTTTTCACTCAGGCGGCTCGGCCGCGGGGGTCAGAGAGCTGCCCTTTCTCCCTCAGCCGAGGCCGCCCCCCCCGCCAGGCCCCGCCGGCCATGGCCGCACCCCCGAGCGGGACGGGGCCCCGCGCCACAGCGCGCGCGCGCGCGTGTGTGTGTGTGTGTGTAACCCCCATAGCGATTGGCTCCCGCCTGACGAAGGGGCAGGATTAAGGGGGAGCGCAGCGCCGGGATTGGCTGGAGAGAGTGGGGAAGGCTCTGTCATGGGAGCGCCGATTGGGTTGGACTGAAAGGGAGGCGCCGGCGATTGGCTGCGGCGCGGCGGTGGGCGGGGCGGAGGAGGGTATAAAGGGGGGTTCTCGGGGGGCTGTGGGGAGCAGTCGCGGTGCCGGGGTCTGTACGTGGGTGTTGGTGCCGCCGCTGGAAGGATGTTCGAGGCGCGGCTGGTGCAGGGCTCCGTCCTGAAGCGGGTGCTGGAGGCCCTGAAGGACCTCATCACCGAGGCCTGCTGGGACCTGGGCTCGGGCGGCATCAGCCTGCAGAGCATGGACTCCTCGCACGTCTCCCTGGTGCAGCTCACGCTGCGCTCCGAGGGCTTCGACACCTACCGCTGCGACCGCAACATCGCCATGGGCGTCAACCTCAACAGGTGAGCCCAACGGGACCGGGACGGGAGCGGGGCTGGGCCCGGGGCGCTGCGGGGAGCGGGGTCCCACGGGGGGAGTCGGGGGAGGGGGAAAGGGAGGTCCCTGTGCCCGCTCCCCCGAGCAGGGAGCGGCTCCCGGGGCCGGGGGGGCTCGCTCTCAGCCCCGCGGGGATCGCTCTCGGTCCCGCCGGGCCCTTCCCCCCCCTTTCTCCTCAC
>NW_015090867.1:594182-604633 GCF_001431845.1 Calidris pugnax | reverse complement strand
CGTGACCCCGTCGCCCCCCTTTTCCCCCCCCCAGCATGTCCAAGATCCTGAAATGTGCTGGGAACGAAGACATCATCACCCTACGAGCGGAGGACAACGCGGATACGCTGGCTCTAGTGTTTGAAGCACCCAGTGAGTGTTTGATTTTATCGAATCACGGAATGGTTCAGGCAGGAAGGGACCTTAGCCCTCCCCCCCTGCCCTGGGATGGACACCTCCCACCACACCAGGTTGCTCCAAGCCCCCTCCAACCTGCCCTTGAACCCCTCCAGGGATGGGGCAGCCACAGCTTCTCAGGGCAACCTGGGCCAGGCTCTCACCACCCTCCCACCAAACAAGTTCTTCCCCACATCTCAGCTCCATCTCCCCTCTTTCAGGGTCAAACCCTTCTCCCTCCTCCTGGGGCTCCCCTCCCTGATCAGGAGTCCCTCCCCAACTTTCCTGGAGCCCCTTGAGGGACTGGAAGGAACAATTTTACTACAGTGATATTTCTAAGTAGTCTTCATAAGCCACACACATCAGGAGGGGAAATGAAATAACAAATACTCCAGAAATGGGTGGGGACACCTGATAATTAAATTCTTGAAACAGCTTAATCAGCTTGCCCAACACTTTCTTTGTAAGACAAAGTCTTTTTTATGCCACGCACAGATGCTCCTGCTGGGTTAATGTCCTCTTACAGCCTACAAAAGGCTGGTTGGGTCACATTCTAGCTCTAATTCTAGATTTCTAGCTCTAATTAAACAAGGTGGATCTTATCATTGTAATTGAGGTGGTTTTACCCAGGGGAAGGAGAGGGATCCTAGCTGAAATTCAGGGTGGTAACTTCTCAGAAACGTTTGGTCAAACTACTTTGTTTCTTTAGATCAGGAAAAGGTTTCTGATTACGAGATGAAGCTGATGGATCTGGATGTGGAGCAGCTTGGAATTCCAGTAAGTAGTGGCTCGACTGACTCTGCTACCTTTGAGGGTGTTTTCCCGTGTTCATGCCAGATTTTAGAGATTGAAAAATAACTTGTTTTGGAAAGATGAGCTCCAGCGTGGCGACTGCACCGAGCTGCTTGGTAGGAGTTTAATCGTGACCCTTCCTTGGCAGGAACAAGAGTACAGCTGTGTGGTCAAAATGCCTTCTGCTGAGTTCGCCCGCATCTGCAGGGACCTCAGCCACATCGGCGACGCCGTCGTCATCTCCTGCGCCAAGGACGGCGTCAAATTCTCTGCTAATGGAGAGCTGGGAAATGGGAACATCAAGCTCTCACAGACCAGCAACGTGGACAAAGAGGAGGAAGCTGTAAGTTGAGGCTTCGTGATTCCTTTTGGGGCTTCAGTGTTGAGGTTTCTACTGCTGTGACTTAATTCTGGTTTATTGGGGATTGAAGCTGGGTGGTTAAATCCTGTATTTCTCTGATTTATAAGTTAAAGTCAATAAATCTTGGCCAACTTGGGGCCTGTGAGCAGTGCTCAGCAGAGCAACGCAGTGACTGCATCAGGTCCCTGAATTATCTGAGAGGCTGGAGGGAACTCGTTGCATTTATTGAGGACTAATGAGGCTGGTGGTTTCCCAGGTTACCATTGAGATGAACGAGCCAGTCCAGCTCACCTTTGCTCTGAGGTACCTGAACTTTTTCACCAAAGCCACCCCGCTGTCACCCACCGTCACCCTCAGCATGTCTGCGGACGTCCCTCTGGGTGAGTAGCAGCAGCTTTTCCTGAACCTGGGGAGTGTGTCCAGTTCTGGGCTCCCCAGTTCCAGAAGGACAGGGAACTGCTGGAGAGGGGACAGCAGAGGCTACAAAGATGATGAGGGGCCTGGAGCATCTCTCTTACGAGGAGAGGCTGAGGGACTTGGGGCTTTTGACTCTGGAGAAGAGAAGGCTGAGGGGGGGATCTGATCAACACCTCTAAATACTTCAAGGGTGGGTGTCAGGAGGATGGGGCCGGTCTTTTTTCAGTGGTGCCCAGGGACAGGACAAGAGGGAATGGGCACAAACTTGAAGGTAAGAAGTTCCATCTAAACATGAGGAGGAACTTCTTGACTTTGAGGGTGTCAGAGCCCTGGAAGAGGCTGCCCAGAGAGGTGGTGGAGTCTCCATCTCTGGAGACATTCAAACCCCCCTGGACATGTTCCTGTGGGACCTGCTCTGGCAGGGGGTTGGACTGGGTGATCTCCAGAGGTCCCTTCCAACCCCAGATCATCCTGTAATTGTGTGAACCCCCCCTGTGGAATGTTGCCACCTCAGAACTGCATGAGCAATTCTTGATTTACTGGATTTAATTCTTCTTTTCTGAAGAACCTCCTGTGTTTTTCTCTCTTTTCCCAGTGGTGGAGTACAAGATTGCCGACATGGGACACCTAAAGTACTACCTGGCCCCAAAGATCGAAGACCAGCAGGATGGCTCTTAATGGGAGCAGGACTGGGGGTGATTGGGGGGCTCTTGGGGGGGATGGAAGAAGTGGTGGTGGCAATATCAGTGCGTGGGAGCCCCCTCTGAGCGCTGGTAGGCGTCTGCTGTAGATATCTTTGTAAATATTTTTCAAAGTTACTCTTTTGCTCTACTGATGTCATTGGAAATAGGAAACTTTGGGTTTGTTTTTTTTCTACTCCTGTACTCCAGTTATCTCGTAGATGCTGTTTTAGGGTGAAACCTCTCACTCCTCTTGCCCTGCGTTAGAGAAGGGGCACAATATTTAACGTGGGTAAAGATGATGCTTCCTCGAGTGTCACCCATGGCCTGGGCTGTGGTTCCCTGGGGTTGCCCTTCAGTTACACCACGAGTTCGTTTGGACTTTCGCCCATTTATTTTTGAGGCTGGAATTTTAACTGAAACTTGGAAAGTGGAAATAAAGAGTGTAATTTCATGGGGTTTTTTTTATCCTGTTTCGGGGTGGGTGGCTCTGGCACCCTGGGCTTCTGCCAAGAGCGTGTGCTTTGGGGTGTTTTGTACTGGAGTGACTGGTTGAAAGGGAGGGGTGTGAGGAACTGATCCCTCCATGAGGTTGTTTTCTTAAAGCAGGTTGGGGTTGGGAAACAGGTTTTCCTTAAAATCTGTTTGCTCTGGACACTGGAGCTGGCTCCCTTGGGGCTGGTTCCTGGGCTGTCACTTGCTGTCGGGGGCCGTGGGGTCACTGCCACTGGGAGTCCCTTGGTCTCACTGTGAGCCCCTCGGGGTTGTGCCTCTTCTCTCCCTGGTTTAATTGTGGAATCATGGAATTGTCAGAGTTGGAAGGGACCTTCTAGAGACCATCCAGTCCAACCCCCCTGCCAAAGCAGGGTTGCCCAGAGCACATCACTCAGGAGCATCCAGGCGGGGCTTGAAGGTCTCCAGAGAAGGGGACTCCACACCCTCCCTGGGCAGCCTCTGCCAGGGCTCTGACACCCTCAAAGTCAAGAAGTTCCTCCTCATATTTCACTGGAACTTCCCATGGTCCAGCTTGTGCCCGTTGCCCCTCGTCCTGTCACTGGGAACCACTGAAAAGAGTCTGGCTCCATCCTCCTTCAACCCACCCTTTAGAGACTTGTCAGCATTAATAAGGTCTCCCCTCAGCCTTCTCTTCTCCAGGCTCAAGAGCCCCAGCTTCTTGAGCCTTTCCCCATCAGGGAGATGCTCCAATCCCTCCATCATCTCTGTTGCCCTATGCTGGACTCTCTCCAGCAGTTCCCTGTCTCTCTTGAACTGGGGAGCCCAGAACTGGACACAGGATTCCAGTTGTGGCCTCCCCAGTGCAGAGCAGAGGGGGAGAATGACCTCCCTCCACCCACTGGCCACACTCTGCCCTACACAGCCCAGGATCCCATTGGCCTCTTGGCCACAAGGGCACGTTGCTGGCTCATGGAAAGCTTCCTATGTGCTAGGACTCCCAGATCCTCAGTAGTGCCTTCCAGAAGATCCACCCCCAACCTATATTGGTGCCTGCGGTTCTTCCTCCCCAGGTGCAGGACCCTACACTTGCCCGTGTTGAACCTCATGAGGTTCCTCTCTGCCCAGTTCTCCAGCCCTGGGGGACACCCCTGGTCACAGGCCTCCAACTTGACCCTGCTCCATTAACGACACCCCTGTGAGTTCTGTCACACAGCCAGGACTCAACCCACCTCACTGTCCCCTCACCTAGCCCATGGTGTCCATTGAGTGCCTGTCCCACACCGGGCACCCATGGGTGCCACCAGCAATTCCTCCCTGGGCTGAGGGTATTTGTGAAGATAAAAGCTTTAGGGCACATTTCACCCCTGAAGGTTTGATCATGAAAAATAATAATTGAAAAGTTCCAGGCAGCTACTGGGGGTTTTTCTGCACTTTATTGCTCCTGGTGAGTCCCAAATCCTCACCCTCTGACCAGGATCTGGTGGCCCCACTTGGTGAGAAAGGAGGAAAAGCTGAACTGGGGGGTGCTGGGGGGGAAGGAGTGTTTGGGGGGGCTCTCGGTGGGGGGGGGGTCTGTTTTCAGGAGGCTGTGAACTTCCCACTGGTGGCAACGCAGGAGCGTCCTGAGCATGAACTGCCGATGTGACACTGAAGAACCCAACTGATTTGGCAGAAGAGTCTCACGAGGTGGCAGTGCTGGATCAGAAACACCTTCTGCTGTGTCACGGGGAGGGGGGGCACCATCCGGGTAGAAATGAGTCAAAGCTGGGGGGCAGGATCATTAATGGCCCTGCCCTTGGTTCTCCATGGCCAGGAGCACTTCGTTAGTGGAATGAGAGGCTGAGGGACCTGGGGCTTTTTAGTCTGGAGAAGAGAAGGCTGAGGGGGGATCTGATCAACACCTATAAATACTTCAAGGGTGGGTGTCAGGAGGATGGGGCTGGTCTTTTTCCAGTGGTGCCCAGGGACAGGACAAGAGGGTATGGGCACAGATTTTAACATAAGGAGTTCCACCTAAAGATGAGGAGGAACTTCTTGACTTTGAGGGTGGCAGAGCCCTGGCAGAGGCTGCCCAGAGAGGTGGTGGAGTCTCCTTCTCTGGAGACATTCAAACCCCCCTGGACACGTTCCTGTGAGACCTGCTCTGGCAGGGGGTTGGACTGGGTGGTCTCCAGAGGTCCCTTCCCACCCCAAATCCTCCTGTGAGGGTGGTTTCCTGCTGCCGCCCTGCAGGGAGCCCCGTGCTTGGTTCTCAGCCCCCATATCGAGCTCTCCCAGAGCATCCCCTGTTTATTCTCTTCAACCACCCTCACTCACTGGTTAATTCAGCGCCTTTGAGAAAACATCTCCTCTCCGTGATGCAGGCCCGAGGGGTGATCCCAGCTCAGGGAGGGGGTGATCCTGGGACAAGGAGGGGGTGATCCCGGGCCAGGGAGGGGGGTGATGGTGGCCCAAGGAAGGGGTGATGCTGGCCAAGGGAAGGGGGTGATGCTGGGCCAGGGAGAGGATGATGCCTCCCCAGAGAGGGGGTGATGCCGGCCCAAGGTGAGGGTGATGCCAACCCAAGGAGGGGGTGACCCCAGCTGAAGGAGGGGATGATGCCAGCCCGAGGGGTGATCCCAGCTCAGGGAGGGGATGATGCCAGCCCAGGGAGGGGGTGATCCCAGCCCAGGGAGGGGATGATCCCAGCTGACGGAGGGGGTAACGCCAGCTCAGGGAAGGGGTGATCCTGGGCAAGGGAAGTGGGGTGATGCTGGGTCAGGGAGAGGATGAGGCCAGCCCAGAGAGGGGATGATCCCGGGCCAGGGACGGGTGATCCCAGCCCGAGGGGTGATCCCAGCTCAGGGAGGGGGTGATGCTGAGCCAAGGAGGGGTGATCCTGGGCCAGGGAGTGGGTGATGCCAGCCCAAGGTGAGGGTGATGCCAACCCAAGGAGGGGGTGATCCCAGCTCAGGAAGGGGGTGATCCCGGGCCAGGGAGGAGGTGATCCTGGCCCAAGGAGGGGGTGATCCCAGCTGAAGGAGGGGATGATGCCAGCCCAGGGAGGGGTGATCCCGGCCGTTCCCCGCACCCCGTCCCCGGGAGCCGCTGCATGACCTGGAAGGAACCTCCCTCCGCGGGAATAAACTTCCTGGGTTGCGGGGGCGGAAGAGAAGCGGCCGCGGGAGCGATGGGGCTGCGGGGTGAAAAGCCCCCAAAGGAGCGAATTGTGCTCGGAAATGGAGCTACAGGCGCGATTCAGCCTTTATTGGCCCCTTCGAGAGCTGCTTTCTGCTCTTGAACCGATGCAGAGCGCCCGGAGAGAGCAGCTCCGTGGAGTTTAACCTGGCCCTTAAACATGAAATCTGAGTATATTTTATTTTTTTCCCTTTTATTTAGTTCTAAATATCATTTATTTATAAATATTATTTATTTACAATTTTTTATTTATTTACAAATACTATTTATTTATTCACAAATACTATTTATCTATTTTATTCCCACTATTTGTTCCATTAATAGCCTCTTTCTCACTGGGAAGCCAGGTGATGGGAAGGGCAGGGCAGTTTCCGCCAGTATAAATGGGAAAGAATTCCTGGGAAGCCCCTGGGAATATCCCGGGAAAGGATGGGATGGGCAGGGCAGTAAGAAGTCCCGAGGAACTGGAGAGGGAAATGGGGCAGATTAAGGAAATGTGATGCACTGATTTCTTTTGGCTTCTTCCCCCCACCCTGCACATCTGCCCCTGGGCGTGGGGGGGTCCCTGGGGGGTATTTTGGGTGCTGGGACCTGACAAACCCGGGGTGTGAGGAGCTGAGGGGGGTGAGGGAGGTTTCCAGTATCGATGGGGCCAGAAACGGGTTGTGTCTGTGCTTGGGGGTTGCTACCAAAAAGCCCAAAATTCAAGTTAAAGGTAAAACTGGGGGGTTGTGTGGTGTGAAGATCAGAGGGTGCTGGATTTTTTTAATAAAAATTCAAATTTAGAGCAGGAGGAAGAAACCTGCTGGTAGGGTAAGGTGCCAGCAATTAGAGAGGAGGAGACAAATCATTTCAGCTCAAGTGGAGGGAATTTTGAGGAGATCCCGTTGTCCCAGATGCCAAACAGCGTTATGGAGAAAGCATCTTTGTCCCTGCCTGCTGGAGCAGTGGGGAGATGCTCTTTGGTTTTCTTTATTCCACACTTTCTCAGAAAATAAAGTTGTTGAAGTTAGAAGCTTGGGAGGCCCATTTTCTGCCTCGTTGATGGGAGTCGCAGCCCTGGGCTGTGGGTGAGCGGCCACCAGACACGTAGATCCTGCAGGGAGGAGTTCTCTGCGCCTCTCAGATGGCTCAGGGAGGTGTTTCCAGGCTGGATCCAGGCTCTGGCTCCCAAGATGCCGGGCTCCGAGAGCTCAGAAGCTGATGGGCTCCATCCCTGTCCCCGGGATGGTCACTGTTGGCAGCAGAACTGGGAGCTTGGCTTCGTGGGGCGGTGAAATCACAGGGTACGGCCCCAACGTGGCTAAATAAAGCTCCGCTCCGGCACTGCCTCCCTCGTGCCTCGACACACAATGACCTCTGATTTCTCAGCTCCCTGCTGGTGTTTTGGTTACCTCATCCCCTGCCCACCCCATCCCCGTGTCACCGTCCCTCTGAGTCACGACTCGGGCTGTCTCGGGATCAACGTGTCCCTTTCCTTCTCCTTTCCAGTGGGGTTGGGTTTTGGTTTGTTTTTGGGGTTTGCCAGCCCAGGGAGGGGATGATCCCAGCTGACGGAGGGGGTAACGCCAGCTCAGGGAAGGGGTGATCCTGGGCAAGGGAAGTGGGGTGATGCTGGGTCAGGGAGAGGATGAGGCCAGCCCAGAGAGGGGATGATCCCGGGCCAGGGACGGGTGATCCCAGCCCGAGGGGTGATCCCAGCTCAGGGAGGGGGTGATGCTGAGCCAAGGAGGGGTGATCCTGGGCCAGGGAGTGGGTGATGCCACTCCTGCTGGGTTAATGTCCTCTTACAGCCTGCAAAAGGCTGGTTGGGTCACATTCAGATCTCCTCTCTGCCCAGTTCTCCAGCCCTGGGGGACACCCCTGGTCACAGGCCTCCAACTTGACCCTGCTCCATTAACGACACCCCTGTGAGTTCTGTCACACAGCCAGGACTCAACCCACCTCGCTGTCCCCTCACCTAGCCCATGGTGTCCATTGAGTGCCTGTCCCACACCGGGCACCCATGGGTGCCACCAGCA
Source organism: Calidris pugnax (assembly GCF_001431845.1). Taxonomy (NCBI): domain Eukaryota; kingdom Metazoa; phylum Chordata; class Aves; order Charadriiformes; family Scolopacidae; genus Calidris; species Calidris pugnax. The sequence continues at coordinate 596,573 of NW_015090867.1, read as the reverse complement.
ATTCCTCCCTGGGCTGAGGGTATTTGTGAAGATAAAAGCTTTAGGGCACATTTCACCCCTGAAGGTTTGATCATGAAAAATAATAATTGAAAAGTTCCAGGCAGCTACTGGGGGTTTTTCTGCACTTTATTGCTCCTGGTGAGTCCCAAATCCTCACCCTCTGACCAGGATCTGGTGGCCCCACTTGGTGAGAAAGGAGGAAAAGCTGAACTGGGGGGTGCTGGGGGGGAAGGAGTGTTTGGGGGGGCTCTCGGTGCTGGGGGGGTCTGTTTTCAGGAGGCTGTGAACTTCCCACTGGTGGCAACGCAGGAGCGTCCTGAGCATGAACTGCCGATGTGACACTGAAGAACCCAACTGATTTGGCAGAAGAGTCTCACGAGGTGGCAGTGCTGGATCAGAAACACCTTCTGCTGTGTCACGGGGGGGGGGGCACCATCCGGGTAGAAATGAGTCAAAGCTGGGGGGCAGGATCATTAATGGCCCTGCCCTTGGTTCTCCATGGCCAGGAGCACTTCGTTAGTGGAATGAGAGGCTGAGGGACCTGGGGCTTTTTAGTCTGGAGAAGAGAAGGCTGAGGGGGGATCTGATCAACACCTATAAATACTTCAAGGGTGGGTGTCAGGAGGATGGGGCTGGTCTTTTTCCAGTGGTGCCCAGGGACAGGACAAGAGGGTATGGGCACAGATTTTAACATAAGGAGTTCCACCTAAAGATGAGGAGGAACTTCTTGACTTTGAGGGTGGCAGAGCCCTGGCAGAGGCTGCCCAGAGAGGTGGTGGAGTCTCCTTCTCTGGAGACATTCAAACCCCCCTGGACACGTTCCTGTGAGACCTGCTCTGGCAGGGGGTTGGACTGGGTGGTCTCCAGAGGTCCCTTCCCACCCCAAATCCTCCTGTGAGGGTGGTTTCCTGCTGCCGCCCTGCAGGGAGCCCCGTGCTTGGTTCTCAGCCCCCATATCGAGCTCTCCCAGAGCATCCCCTGTTTATTCTCTTCAACCACCCTCACTCACTGGTTAATTCAGCGCCTTTGAGAAAACATCTCCTCTCCGTGATGCAGGCCCGAGGGGTGATCCCAGCTCAGGGAGGGGGTGATCCTGGGACAAGGAGGGGGTGATCCCGGGCCAGGGAGGGGGGTGATGGTGGCCCAAGGAAGGGGTGATGCTGGCCAAGGGAAGGGGGTGATGCTGGGCCAGGGAGAGGATGATGCCTCCCCAGAGAGGGGGTGATGCCGGCCCAAGGTGAGGGTGATGCCAACCCAAGGAGGGGGTGACCCCAGCTGAAGGAGGGGATGATGCCAGCCCGAGGGGTGATCCCAGCTCAGGGAGGGGATGATGCCAGCCCAGGGAGGGGATGATCCCAGCTGACGGAGGGGGTAACGCCAGCTCAGGGAAGGGGTGATCCTGGGCAAGGGAAGTGGGGTGATGCTGGGTCAGGGAGAGGATGAGGCCAGCCCAGAGAGGGGATGATCCCGGGCCAGGGACGGGTGATCCCAGCCCGAGGGGTGATCCCAGCTCAGGGAGGGGGTGATGCTGAGCCAAGGAGGGGTGATCCTGGGCCAGGGAGTGGGTGATGCCAGCCCAAGGTGAGGGTGATGCCAACCCAAGGAGGGGGTGATCCCAGCTCAGGAAGGGGGTGATCCCGGGCCAGGGAGGAGGTGATCCTGGCCCAAGGAGGGGGTGATCTAGCTCTAATTAAACAAGGTGGATCTTATCATTGTAATTGAGGTGGTTTTACCCAGGGGAAGGAGAGGGATCCTAGCTGAAATTCAGGGTGGTAACTTCTCAGAAACGTTTGGTCAAACTACTTTGTTTCTTTAGATCAGGAAAAGGTTTCTGATTACGAGATGAAGCTGATGGATCTGGATGTGGAGCAGCTTGGAATTCCAGTAAGTAGTGGCTCGACTGACTCTGCTACCTTTGAGGGTGTTTTCCCGTGTTCATGCCAGATTTTAGAGATTGAAAAATAACTTGTTTTGGAAAGATGAGCTCCAGCGTGGCGACTGCACCGAGCTGCTTGGTAGGAGTTTAATCGTGACCCTTCCTTGGCAGGAACAAGAGTACAGCTGTGTGGTCAAAATGCCTTCTGCTGAGTTCGCCCGCATCTGCAGGGACCTCAGCCACATCGGCGACGCCGTCGTCATCTCCTGCGCCAAGGACGGCGTCAAATTCTCTGCTAATGGAGAGCTGGGAAATGGGAACATCAAGCTCTCACAGACCAGCAACGTGGACAAAGAGGAGGAAGCTGTAAGTTGAGGCTTCGTGATTCCTTTTGGGGCTTCAGTGTTGAGGTTTCTACTGCTGTGACTTAATTCTGGTTTATTGGGGATTGAAGCTGGGTGGTTAAATCCTGTATTTCTCTGATTTATAAGTTAAAGTCAATAAATCTTGGCCAA
>NW_015090867.1:589322-592229 GCF_001431845.1 Calidris pugnax | reverse complement strand
AGGGAGATGCTCCAATCCCTCCATCATCTCTGTTGCCCTATGCTGGACTCTCTCCAGCAGTTCCCTGTCTCTCTTGAACTGGGGAGCCCAGAACTGGACACAGGATTCCAGTTGTGGCCTCCCCAGTGCAGAGCAGAGGGGGAGAATGACCTCCCTCCACCCACTGGCCACACTCTGCCCTACACAGCCCAGGATCCCATTGGCCTCTTGGCCACAAGGGCACGTTGCTGGCTCATGGAAAGCTTCCTATGTGCTAGGACTCCCAGATCCTCAGTAGTGCCTTCCAGAAGATCCACCCCCAACCTATATTGGTGCCTGCGGTTCTTCCTCCCCAGGTGCAGGACCCTACACTTGCCCGTGTTGAACCTCATGAGGTTCCTCTCTGCCCAGTTCTCCAGCCCTGGGGGACACCCCTGGTCACAGGCCTCCAACTTGACCCTGCTCCATTAACGACACCCCTGTGAGTTCTGTCACACAGCCAGGACTCAACCCACCTCGCTGTCCCCTCACCTAGCCCATGGTGTCCATTGAGTGCCTGTCCCACACCGGGCACCCATGGGTGCCACCAGCAATTCCTCCCTGGGCTGAGGGTATTTGTGAAGATAAAAGCTTTAGGGCACATTTCACCCCTGAAGGTTTGATCATGAAAAATAATAATTGAAAAGTTCCAGGCAGCTACTGGGGGTTTTTCTGCACTTTATTGCTCCTGGTGAGTCCCAAATCCTCACCCTCTGACCAGGATCTGGTGGCCCCACTTGGTGAGAAAGGAGGAAAAGCTGAACTGGGGGGTGCTGGGGGGGAAGGAGTGTTTGGGGGGGCTCTCGGTGCTGGGGGGGTCTGTTTTCAGGAGGCTGTGAACTTCCCACTGGTGGCAACGCAGGAGCGTCCTGAGCATGAACTGCCGATGTGACACTGAAGAACCCAACTGATTTGGCAGAAGAGTCTCACGAGGTGGCAGTGCTGGATCAGAAACACCTTCTGCTGTGTCACGGGGGGGGGGGCACCATCCGGGTAGAAATGAGTCAAAGCTGGGGGGCAGGATCATTAATGGCCCTGCCCTTGGTTCTCCATGGCCAGGAGCACTTCGTTAGTGGAATGAGAGGCTGAGGGACCTGGGGCTTTTTAGTCTGGAGAAGAGAAGGCTGAGGGGGGATCTGATCAACACCTATAAATACTTCAAGGGTGGGTGTCAGGAGGATGGGGCTGGTCTTTTTCCAGTGGTGCCCAGGGACAGGACAAGAGGGTATGGGCACAGATTTTAACATAAGGAGTTCCACCTAAAGATGAGGAGGAACTTCTTGACTTTGAGGGTGGCAGAGCCCTGGCAGAGGCTGCCCAGAGAGGTGGTGGAGTCTCCTTCTCTGGAGACATTCAAACCCCCCTGGACACGTTCCTGTGAGACCTGCTCTGGCAGGGGGTTGGACTGGGTGGTCTCCAGAGGTCCCTTCCCACCCCAAATCCTCCTGTGAGGGTGGTTTCCTGCTGCCGCCCTGCAGGGAGCCCCGTGCTTGGTTCTCAGCCCCCATATCGAGCTCTCCCAGAGCATCCCCTGTTTATTCTCTTCAACCACCCTCACTCACTGGTTAATTCAGCGCCTTTGAGAAAACATCTCCTCTCCGTGATGCAGGCCCGAGGGGTGATCCCAGCTCAGGGAGGGGGTGATCCTGGGACAAGGAGGGGGTGATCCCGGGCCAGGGAGGGGGGTGATGGTGGCCCAAGGAAGGGGTGATGCTGGCCAAGGGAAGGGGGTGATGCTGGGCCAGGGAGAGGATGATGCCTCCCCAGAGAGGGGGTGATGCCGGCCCAAGGTGAGGGTGATGCCAACCCAAGGAGGGGGTGACCCCAGCTGAAGGAGGGGATGATGCCAGCCCGAGGGGTGATCCCAGCTCAGGGAGGGGATGATGCCAGCCCAGGGAGGGGATGATCCCAGCTGACGGAGGGGGTAACGCCAGCTCAGGGAAGGGGTGATCCTGGGCAAGGGAAGTGGGGTGATGCTGGGTCAGGGAGAGGATGAGGCCAGCCCAGAGAGGGGATGATCCCGGGCCAGGGACGGGTGATCCCAGCCCGAGGGGTGATCCCAGCTCAGGGAGGGGGTGATGCTGAGCCAAGGAGGGGTGATCCTGGGCCAGGGAGTGGGTGATGCCAGCCCAAGGTGAGGGTGATGCCAACCCAAGGAGGGGGTGATCCCAGCTCAGGAAGGGGGTGATCCCGGGCCAGGGAGGAGGTGATCCTGGCCCAAGGAGGGGGTGATCCCAGCTGAAGGAGGGGATGATGCCAGCCCAGGGAGGGGTGATCCCGGCCGTTCCCCGCACCCCGTCCCCGGGAGCCGCTGCATGACCTGGAAGGAACCTCCCTCCGCGGGAATAAACTTCCTGGGTTGCGGGGGCGGAAGAGAAGCGGCCGCGGGAGCGATGGGGCTGAGCCCCCGCGGGGACAGACGGTAACGGAGCTGTTTTGGGGGGGGGGGTGTGGATGTTGGGGAGGAACAGTTGAAAAATAACTTGTTTTGGAAAGATGAACTCCAGCGTGGCGACTGCACCGAGCTGCTTGGTAGGAGTTTAATCGTGACCCTTCCTTGGCAGGAACAAGAGTACAGCTGTGTGGTCAAAATGCCTTCTGCTGAGTTCGCCCGCATCTGCAGGGACCTCAGCCACATCGGCGACGCCGTCGTCATCTCCTGCGCCAAGGACGGCGTCAAATTCTCTGCTAATGGAGAGCTGGGAAATGGGAACATCAAGCTCTCACAGACCAGCAACGTGGACAAAGAGGAGGAAGCTGTAAGTTGAGGCTTCGTGATTCCTTTTGGGGCTTCAGTGTTGAGGTTTCTACTGCTGTGACTTAATTCTGGTTTATTGGGGATTGAAGTTGGGGGGTTAAATCCTGTATTTCTCTGATTTATAACTTAAA
>NW_015090867.1:552738-588322 GCF_001431845.1 Calidris pugnax | reverse complement strand
CGGGGTGAAAAGCCCCCAAAGGAGCGAATTGTGCTCGGAAATGGAGCTACAGGCGCGATTCAGCCTTTATTGGCCCCTTCGAGAGCTGCTTTCTGCTCTTGAACCGATGCAGAGCGCCCGGAGAGAGCAGCTCCGTGGAGTTTAACCTGGCCCTTAAACATGAAATCTGAGTATATTTTATTTTTTTCCCTTTTATTTAGTTCTAAATATCATTTATTTATAAATATTATTTATTTACAATTTTTTATTTATTTACAAATACTATTTATTTATTCACAAATACTATTTATCTATTTTATTCCCACTATTTGTTCCATTAATAGCCTCTTTCTCACTGGGAAGCCAGGTGATGGGAAGGGCAGGGCAGTTTCCGCCAGTATAAATGGGAAAGAATTCCTGGGAAGCCCCTGGGAATATCCCGGGAAAGGATGGGATGGGCAGGGCAGTAAGAAGTCCCGAGGAACTGGAGAGGGAAATGGGGCAGATTAAGGAAATGTGATGCACTGATTTCTTTTGGCTTCTTCCCCCCACCCTGCACATCTGCCCCTGGGCGTGGGGGGGTCCCTGGGGGGTATTTTGGGTGCTGGGACCTGACAAACCCGGGGTGTGAGGAGCTGAGGGGGGTGAGGGAGGTTTCCAGTATCGATGGGGCCAGAAACGGGTTGTGTCTGTGCTTGGGGGTTGCTACCAAAAAGCCCAAAATTCAAGTTAAAGGTAAAACTGGGGGGTTGTGTGGTGTGAAGATCAGAGGGTGCTGGATTTTTTTAATAAAAATTCAAATTTAGAGCAGGAGGAAGAAACCTGCTGGTAGGGTAAGGTGCCAGCAATTAGAGAGGAGGAGACAAATCATTTCAGCTCAAGTGGAGGGAATTTTGAGGAGATCCCGTTGTCCCAGATGCCAAACAGCGTTATGGAGAAAGCATCTTTGTCCCTGCCTGCTGGAGCAGTGGGGAGATGCTCTTTGGTTTTCTTTATTCCACACTTTCTCAGAAAATAAAGTTGTTGAAGTTAGAAGCTTGGGAGGCCCATTTTCTGCCTCGTTGATGGGAGTCGCAGCCCTGGGCTGTGGGTGAGCGGCCACCAGACACGTAGATCCTGCAGGGAGGAGTTCTCTGCGCCTCTCAGATGGCTCAGGGAGGTGTTTCCAGGCTGGATCCAGGCTCTGGCTCCCAAGATGCCGGGCTCTGAGAGCTCAGAAGCTGATGGGCTCCATCCCTGTCCCCGGGATGGTCACTGTTGGCAGCAGAACTGGGAGCTTGGCTTCGTGGGGCGGTGAAATCACAGGGTACGGCCCCAACGTGGCTAAATAAAGCTCCGCTCCGGCACTGCCTCCCTCGTGCCTCGACACACAATGACCTCTGATTTCTCAGCTCCCTGCTGGTGTTTTGGTTACCTCATCCCCTGCCCACCCCATCCCCGTGTCACCGTCCCTCTGAGTCACGACTCGGGCTGTCTCGGGATCAACGTGTCCCTTTCCTTCTCCTTTCCAGTGGGGTTGGGTTTTGGTTTGTTTTTGGGGTTTTTGTTTGTTTTGTTTTTCTTTTTTTTTTTCTTTCCCCAAAATGGATCTATTGCAAAATATCCATCTGGTTGAAAAGCTGCTCTGTTTGGGTCTGGTTTGAGTTTGTTTGCTCGTGTCCTGGTGTAGAAATAGCTGGGCCTCAGTCGTGGCCCTGCTGGAAGCCAGAGCTCCTTGCGAAATGGGAGTTGGACAATATATTGTATATTATCCTGGAATTTCTATCTTATTTTAAAAACAAGTTTTACCTTAGTTGGACTTTGCTTTCAACTCTTGGCAGACCCCCGCTGCAGCTGCATTTGTGCTTTTGTACTTTAGGCTTAAACACAGAGCTTTGTTTGAAAAGATTTAATTTATGAAAAAGCCCAAAGGTGCCTTTGGGTTAGAACGGGCTCGACATTTTTGTTTCTCTGAAGAAACTCGACCCTTGTGGCTCAGACTCTGATGTCCAGTTTGCTCCAATTTTTTAATTTTGCTGTTCTCTTCGTTTCCCAGGTTCTAGCTGATGCCCGGGCTTCCTTGTCATGATGCCGTCGCGTACGAACCTGACCTCTGGGATTCCCAGTAGCAAAGTCAAATATTCCAAGCTCTCCAGCACCGACGATGGATATATCGACCTGCAGGTAAAAAAAGTGGGGGAGAAAAACCTCTTCCCGCTGCTGCTCTGCCTGTGAGCTCCTTGGAAGGGCTCCCACAGCTCTGATTGTGTGTGCTGGGGGCTGCTGCTTCATCTCCAGCCTCAGATGGAGGGGTGCAGAGATGGCTGAGCCCCCACCTCAGCCCTTCTCCTCCAGAGAGCCCATGGGGCTGAACTGGAAACCAGAGTGGGTGTAAGCGCTGGCCAAGTGGGGTCTGCAGGGGCAGGGTTCCTCGCAGAGTAACGGCTGAACTGGAAACCAGAGTGGGTGTAAGCACTGGCTGAGCGGGGTCTGCAGGGGCAGGGTTCCTCACAGAATAACACAACCATAGAATGGTCCAGGCCAGAAGGGACCTCCAAAGGCCATCTAGTCCCACCCCCCGCAGTCAGCAGGGACACCCCCAACTAGACCAGGTTGCCCAGGGCCTCGTGGAGCCTCTCCTTGAATATCTCCAGGGATGGGGCCTCAACCACTTCCCTGGGCAACCTGTTCCAGTGCTCCACCACCTTCACAGTGAAGAACTTGTTCCTAAGATCCAATCTAAGTCTGCTCTTCTCCAGCTTCAAGCCATTGCCCCTCGTCCTGTCACTGCAGGATTTGTAAACAGGCTCTCCCCAGCCTTCCAGTGCCCCCCTTCAGGTACTGGAAGGCCGCTAGTAGGTCTCCCCGTAGCCTCCTCTTCTCCAGGCTGAACAACCCCAGCTCCCTCAGCCTGTCCTCAGAGCAGAGGGGCTCCAACCCCCCCAGTATTTTAGTGACCTCCTCCGTCAGGTCCATGTCCTTCCTGTATTGAGGGCTCCAGACCTGGACATGGTGCTCTAGGTGAGGCCTCACCAGAGCAAAGTGGCAGAACCACCTCCCTGGATCTGCTGGCAACACTTCTTTTGATGCAGAGCTGCCCCAAGCTTGCCCCGTGTCACCTCTGCTGGCTGTGGGACACCTCTGCCATGGTGGGAGAGGAGCTGTGCCGGGTTAAGCCGATTACTGTTTGGTTTTTCCCTCCAGTTCAAGAAGAGCCCACCAAAAATCCCCTACAAGGCGATCGCGCTGGCTGTTGTGCTCTTCATGATCGGGACCTTCCTCATTATCATCGGAGCCCTCCTCTTGGCCGGATACATCAGCAAAGGCGTGAGTGGTTCCGTTACGCGTCGGTTATGGGTTTGGCATTGCCTGCTCCTCAAAGCCTGCCGTGAACCCTCACGTTGAGTGGAGAAATTGGGAGCAAAAGGCCTGTAAGTGGGGAAGGATCCCCCTCTGCTGCCTCGGTGTCTGCCGAGAGCCCGGTTCCTCTGGGGACAGAGCCCGCGGGTGTCATTCGCCAGCCCGTCTGGAGCCGGGTCAGCGCGGGGCTGGAGATGTTCCAGGGAGGGCTGGGTTCCTCTCTCCAACCCGGGGTACGGTTTCACTTCACCGCTGCGTCCTCAGAGGGGTCAGCTTGCTGTCCTGGAAGAACCTAGCGCTGGGGTCATCAGTCCTCTAGTGACGAACTTCTGGTCCCTTCTGTGAGAGACCGTGGAATCACAGAATGGTTTGGGTTGGAAGGGATCTTAAAGCCCACCCAGTGCCACCCCCTGCCCTGGGCAGGGACACCTCCCACCACACCAGGTTGCTCCAAGCCCCCTCCAACCTGCCCTTGAACCCCTCCAGGGATGGGGCAGCCACAGCTTCTCGGGCCAACCTGGGCCAGGCTCTCACCCCCCTCACACCAAACAAGTTCTTCCCCACATCTCAGCTCCATCTCCCCTCTTTCAGGGTCAAACCCTTCCCCCTCATCCTAGGGCTCCCCTCCCTCATCAAGAGTCCCCCCGATCTCTCCTGGAACCCCTTGAGGGACTGGAAGGGGCTCCAAGGTCTCCCTGGAGCCCTCTCTTCTCCAGGCTGAACCCCCCCAGCTCTCTGTCAGGATACCAGCCTGCTCATAGAATCATAGAATTGTCTGGGTTGGAAGTGACCTTTAAGATAGAGTCCAGCCATCAATCGAACTCTGATAAAAACCATCCCTAACCCATGTCTCTAAGCACTATGTCAACCCGGCTTTTAAATCCCTCCAGGGATGGTGCCTCAACCACTGGCCTGGGCAGCCCGTTCCAAGGCTTAATAACCCTTTCCGTGTCAAAATTGTTCCTAATCTCCAATCTGAACCTCCCCTGGGGCAACTTTACGCTGTTTCCTCATGTCCTATGGCCTGTTCCTTGGGGAAGAGACCGACCCCCCCTGGCTACACTCTCCTTTCAGGGAGTTGGAGAGAGCCAGAAGGTCTCCCCTCAGCCTCCTTTTCTCCAGGCTGAACACCCCCAGCTCCCTCAGAAGTTCTCCAGACCTTTCTCCAATGGGCACAAGTTGGAACATAAAGGGTTCCACTTGAATATGAGGAAGAACTTTTTCACGGTGAGGGTGACGGAGCCCTGGAACAGGCTGCCCAGGGAGGGTGTGGAGTCCCCTTCTTTGGAGATTTTCAAGACCCGCCTGGATGCTCCTGAGTAACATACTCTGACAAGCTCTGGGTGGTCCTGCTTTAGCAGGGGAGTTGGACTAGATGATCTCTATGGTCCCTTCCAACTCTAAAAATTCAGTGAAATTCAGTGAAATTCTCCTTGTGCTTCAGACCCCTCACCAGCTCCGGTGCCCTTCTCTGGACACACTCCAGCCCCTCAAGGTCTTTCTTGGAGTGAGGGGCCCAAAACTGGACCCAGCCCTCGAAGTGGGACCTCCCCAGTGCCCAGTAGAGGGGAACAATCACATCCTGAGTCCTACTCGCCACGCTATGGGACGTGCCACCACTTTTCTCATCTCTATGCTCCATGGAAAGGGGATCTGTTGGTAGCTGACTCGCTGCCCTTCCATGGCATGTGTCTCCTCTTACCTCCTGCGGATGGAATTGCTTTAGGGTTGGCAGCTGCTGCTTATCTCTGTGGAGACAGCGGGGTTTGGCTCTATCAGGAGCCCTCCAGGCACGATGAGAGCTCGGGCTCAGCCCAGCCAGCAGCGCCTGGCACTTCTCTAACGTGTCCATGTGAGCAGGAGCCACCCTTCCTGCCCAAAGGAGAAGTTGGGTTGAGGGTTTCCTGGAGCGAGGAGAAGATGCCAGGGAGAGGACTTAGAGCTCAGCCTGAAGAAAACGGAGATATTTCTGATTTCAGATGAATTTTTCTTTCTTTTCTGTCAGCTGGGTATCACAGAATCACAGAATCTTCTAGTTTGGAAGGGACCTTAAAGATCATCTTGTCCAACCGTCAACTTGACTGACAAAAATAGACACCCACACAACAAACAAGGAGCATCATCACTAAACCAGACCTCCCAGCACTACATCAACCTGTCTTTTGAACACCTCCAGGGATGGGGCCTCAACCACCTCCCTGGGCAGCCCATTCCAATGGCTGAGAACACTTTCAGGGAAAAAATTTTTCCTAATATCCAGCCTGAACCTCCCCTGGCGCAACTTGAGGCCATTTCCTCTCGTCCTGTCGCCTGTGACTTGAGAGAAGAGACCGACCCCCATCTCTCTACCCCCTCCTTTCAGGGAGTTGGAGAGAGCAATAAGGTCTCCCCTCAGCCTCCTCTTCTCCAGGCTGAATAACCCCAGCTCCCTCAGCCTCTCCTCATAAGACTTATTCTCCAGACCCCTCACCAGCTTTGTTGCCCTTAAAGGCGACAAAAGGGTAGGCCTTGGGGGAGGAATAGTTGAGGCTGGAGTTACGAGAAAGGGAAGAGACCCCGGTGGAGATCTCTCCTCACCGCACTCGTGTGTTTCTCCTCTGCAGGGGACAGACCGTGCCATCCCCGTGCTCATCATTGGGATCCTGGTCTTTCTCCCGGGCTTCTACCACCTGCGCATCGCCTACTACGCGTCCAAGGGCTACCGGGGCTACTCCTACGACGACATCCCGGACTTCGATGATTGAGCAGCATATTTAATTGCGTTATAATTAGGTCGGCGGTAAGAGCTTTGAGTTACCCCTGGCTATTGGAGGGGGCTGAAGGCTGTAGGTGAAGTATTATCAGTCACAAGATGCCAGTTCCCATTTTTGGGGTGTTGCAGGTTGTCACTTGGGAGGGAGGGGGGTGAGGGGGGGATGGAACGTGGAATTGACCCAAATGATTTCAACATTAGGTGGGAAGAACATGTGATTTATTGTAATTTTCCCTCTTCTGGTTACATAATGCTGCTTGCTTTTAAGAAGTTCTTCTTGGGCAAGGCAATTGTAGAAACTATCAAAAAATAGATGAGCCGGTTTCGGCAGTAAAAGATATTTGTTTTTTCTAACTGTTTTCTGGAGTCTGGTTTAGCTTTGGGGTAAGATTGTGGTTGTCGTTGGGTTTACCTTTGCAGGAAAACGCCGCAGTTAAATTTCCCTTTTGCTTTCTGCCCGTCAGAAACGCTTCCAGGCTGCTTGTCCTGTGCTTGCTGGGGGTGTCACAAGTCAGACGGGTACGAGAGAGGGGGGGGAAACTGCACTTGTGTGAAATAACTCACACGTAGGGCATTTGCTCCTCTTATAAGCCTGACCCAGCTTATTTACTCAGCAAACACAGTCTTCCGAAGCAAGCCCTTTCCCACGCCACTGTTACTTTTGGCAAAACCCACTCTTATCCTTTAAAAGGACTATTGTTGGATTTTTGCTTATTATTTTAAACAGAGTGGCCACAGGGAGAAGAATTGGAATCCAGGACTCAAGTGTCTGAATACCAAAACTCTTGGTTTTGACTAGAGTGGATATTGGAGACGCTTGAATTCCGTATGTCTGTATATTTGGAAACGTTTTGTCCTTGTCTAGATAATATGCTGTGCATAACTCCCTAGACCAGTAAAAAGGAAATCTCTGTATAGTTTGTACTGACTAAATCCCCTCTGTATTGTTTTGCAAGCGTCAGTGATGGGTTATTCAGGGAACACAGATCAGTAGCTCTATTTTATGTAAAGCAAAAACTCTCTGTCTCCTGAAGTGGGAACGAACTCAGTGTCCTGGAGAGCAAGTATGTGGCAAGTAGTGATGCAAGTCGATGTATTTAATATGAATAAACTTCACTATATTCTGTGTACAAATCATAAGCTTGTCTCTCTCATGTTCACAGACCTCAGCCTGCACTAAAAACTGTTCTGGGCAACCCGATGGAGGCTTGAGCTGAATCTGCTGTTTTCCGTGGCTTCCAGTTACGAACGGAGCCCTTGCAGTCAGCACCAGGCTCTGCTGAGTCAGCTCTGGAGGGTCTCCATCTGCAGCTCTGGAGGGTCTCCATCTGCAGCTCTGGAGGGTCTCCATCTGCAGCTCTGGAGGGTCTCCATCTGCAGCTCTGGAGGGTCTCCATCTGCAGCTCTGGAGGGTCTCCATCTGCAGCTCTGGAGGGTCTCCATCTGCAGCTCTGGAGGGTCTCCATCTGCAGCTCTGGAGGGTCTCCATCTGCAGCTCTGGAGGGTCTCCATCTGCAGCTCTGGAGGGTCTCCATCTGCAGCTCTGGAGGGTCTCCATCTGCAGCTTTGGAGGGTCTCCATCTGCAGCTCTGGAGGGTCTCCATCTGCTCTTCAGGTCCCTTGGCTGGCTCTGGGGCAGAGCTGGGGGCTGGGGGTCACCCTCCAGAGTGCCCTGGGTGCAACAGGAAAATATGCTGCTCCAGAAGGTCAGGATTGTAGCAGCCCCTTCCAGTCCCTCAAGGGGCTCCAGGAAAGCTGGGGAGGGACTCTGGATGAGGGAGGGGAGCCCTGGGAGGAGGGGGAAGGGTTTGACACTGAAGGAGGGGAGATGGAGCTGAGCTGTGGGGAAGAACTTGTTTGGTGTGAGGGTGGTGAGAGCCTGGCCCAGGTTGCCCAGAGAAGCTGTGGCTGCCCCATCCCTGGAGGGGTTCAAGGGCAGGTTGGAGGGGGCTTGGAGCAACCTGGGCTGGTGGGAGGTGTCCCTGCCCAGGGCAGGGCGTTGGAATTAGATGATCTTTAAGGTCCCTTCCAACCCAAACCATTCCATGATTCTATGATTCTGTGATTTGCTTTTTGAACCTCACATACAGAATCTTCTAGGTTGGAAGGGATCTTAAAGATCATCTTGTCCAACCGTCAACCTAACTGACAAAAATAGACACCCACACAACAAACAAGAAGCATCATCATCACTAAACCAGACCTCCCAGCATTACATCAACCCGTCTTTTGAACACCTCCAGGGATGGTGCCTCAACCACCTCCCTGGGCAGCCCATTCCAATGTCTGACAACCTTTTCAGTGAAAAAATTTTTCCAGCCCTTATAAATGTGCAAAGACCACGGGACTTCTAATTGCTTTGTTCCAGGGTCCAAAGATGCAGTTCCCTGCGTGTGGTGTGACTGGGCAGGCTGTGTTTGAGCCCCGCTCACAGGTGGGCACTGATGCTCTGGAATTGCCAGCGGTGGCTCCTGTGGACTGAAGCTCTTTGCGATGAAGAGGGGCAGGTACCGCTGCGAGCACAGAGCGGGTCGGTGGAGATGTTGAGATGTGAACGATGCTGGATGAACGCCCTGCTCTGAAAGTACTCTCAAAACCGCCTTTTCCCCTCCTCCAATGTTCTAGATTAAACCCAAAACCTGAGCCAAGATCTTTTTTTAACCTACATCTCTTCCCTCACTTGACTTAATTGGCTTGTGTGTGCCCCAGTGCTGTCCTCTGGGGAAGAACTGATTGAATTCAAGATCTCGAAGGCCACGAAAATGCTCAGGGGGTTGGAGCCCCTCTGCTGTGAGGACAGGCTGAGCTGGGGTTGTTCAGCCTGGAGAAGAGGAGGCTCTGTGGAGACCTTGGAGCCCCTTCCAGTCCCTGAAGGGGGGTACCAGAAGGCTGGGGAGAGTCTGTTTACAAATCCTGCAGTGACAGGACGAGGGGCAATGGCTTGAAGCTGGAGAAGAGCAGATTTAGATTGGATCTTAGGAACAAGTTCTTTACTGTGAGGGTGGTGGAGCACTGGGACAGGTTGCCCAGGGAGGTGGTTGAGGCTCCATCCCTGGAGATATTCAAGGTGAGGCTCGACAGGGTCCTGGGGAACATGGTCTAGTTGGGGGGGAGTCAGACTAGATGACCTTTGGAGGTCCCTTCCAGCCTGGGCCATTCTATAATTCTCTCCATCTCTGAAGGCACCGACCACGCACGTTCTCTGCTGCGTCACACCCGCCCTCAGCCCCTCCACGTTCCTGACCCGCCGGTCCCGCTGGTGGCCCTGCTCCCCAGATGTTGTCACTTGGCTTGGCAGCAGCTGAGACATGTCCATGAAATCCGGGTCTGGCCAGGAGAGAGGCTGCTGACGCAAAGCCATGAATCAGCCGTTATTAGGGGCGAAGAATGTGGGTTTGTTTGGGTTTGGAGAACGGGGAGAGGAAGTGGAAGGGAAGTTTGGATGCGAAAAGAAGAGGAGGAGGGAGGAGATGTTTTCAAGCGGGGCTGATCGGATGCAGAAAGTTGGGAAGCCTGGGTCGACCAGAGGGATAAGTAAATGTAGGGGATGGGAATAAAACATGCTGACCTTTCCGGAGGAAAGGCAATTAATTTCTTTGTTATTTGACAGAAGCAAAGTCCTCAGGCAGCACAGCATATAAATAGGAAAAGTCCCAGCCCCAACGCTCGCGGGGCTGTCTGTATGAGGGATGGCTACAGGGAAATTTTCTTCTCTGCAGGGATTGCTTTATATTTAATTTGGAATAAAAGGAGACACTTCTGGGAAAGAAAAAAAGGTATGTTGGCCACTGGAAAAATGAAGATCCAAACACGTGCATTCTTTGTGCTGACAATACTGACTTCTAAGCATGGTTTTCCTCTGGAGGATATAAGTCCGTAGATGCTCAAGTGTCTATCAGTTTTCTAGCTGTAGTGTAACAAATAGCCAGGTTCCATTTTTCTCTTCCAAAATAGACTGAGTTTACATATATTTCAAGAGATTGGAAAATTTTACTGCAAATATTTTGTTTCTCTGAGCCTGCTCCATAGCCATGGTGCTGCTCCAGTGTAGGTTTGAGTGGAATCAGTGGTGTCAGCTCTTTTATTTGTTAAAACACTCCATAAGGATGAAGCTTTCCTCCCAAAGGGGACTGTTTCGGCCCCTCTCTGTTGATCGCAGAATCTTCTAGGTTGGAAGGGACCTCAAAGATCATCTTGTCCAACCGTCAACCCAACTGACAAAAATAGACACCCACACAACAAACAAGGAGCATCACCATCACTAAACCATTCCTCCCAGCACTACATCAACCTGTCTTTTGAACACCCCGAGGGATGGGGCCTCACCCCCCTCCCTGGGCAGCCCATTCCAATGCCTGAGAACCCTTTCAGTGAAAAAATGCTTCCGAATCTCCAGCCTGAACCTCCCCTGGCGCATCTTGAGGCCATTTCCTCTTGTCCTGTCGCCTGTGACTTGGGAGAAGAGACCGACCCCCATCTCTCTACCCCCTCCTTTCAGGGAGTTGGAGAGAGCAATAAGGTCTCCCCTCAGCCCCCTCTTCTCCAGGCTGAACACCCCCAGCGCCCAAGACTTGTGCTCCAGCCCCCTCACCATCTTTGTTGCCCTTCTCTGGACCTGCTCCAGCACCTCAATGTCTTTTTTGTGGTAGGGGGCCCAAAACTGGACACAGCACTCGAGGGGGGGCCTCACCAGTGCCCAGTACAGGGGGATGATCACCTCTCGGGCCCTACTCCCCACGCTGTTCCTGGTCCAGGCCAGGATGCTGGTGGCCTTCTTGGCCACCTGGGCACACTGCTGGCTCATGTTCAGCCGACAGTCGACCAACCCCCCCAGGTCCTTTTCTGCCAGGCAGCTCTCCAGCCACTCCGATTCTCTACAACAGGAGCTTTTTAATTTTCCTCCTGCTCCTGTGGGTCTGCACTGTGGACCTGTGATGTGCTCGGCTCCTCCGCTGCCGTCCCGGAGCTCCCCGGCTGCGGAGCTGTGTCCTCCCCATCACCCTGGCACCAGATGCTGCTGCCAAACCCCACTGATAATGGCTCTGCTCCTCACTTCCCCTTCTGTGAAATCACGGGGTTGTGGGTTTGGGGAGAACCGACTGACTCACTACAGCAGTGAGGGCAGCAGGAAAACGCTTGGGAAGAAGTTTCTGGTTCTAGAGCAGGGCTTGAATGACTAATGAGGGACTGGCCGAGCCCTGATGAATGAGGATAATACTGAATAGCTATTTCCTTTATTGAGCATCATCCATTCCGGGCACTCGGCAAGGCAGCTGTCTCCGAGGGAAAAATAGTCGGCATTTATATAGCTTGATGGGGTGTTATTATGCACAGAATCTCTAGAGAAAGAACAAGCACCCAGATTTTAGGCTTTTCTCTAGTTTATGAGTGCTTGGATTCATGTATCCTCAGGGATGTTCTTCTGGTGCTGCTGGATGGTGTATTTATACGATTGTGTATTCAATACCCTAAAGTTGCTGGAAAGACATTTGGAAACGTGATTCTGGAGTCCTCTGGCCTGAGCTACCAGCAGCCCCAGAGAAGTTCCCCCAGTGTGTTATTTCTAAAAGCAGAGACTTACTTTACGTAAGTCTCTTGATTTTATTTTTTTCTGCCTCTCTGGAGTGAACAAAACTAATGAAAGTTCCCAAGCATCACCGTGTCAGAAGAAACTTGCCTCACACAGACGAGGTGTCTGGAACATCTAGGTGAGTAAACGGGGGGGAACAAACAAGGGAGCAGAGGAGCCAGTCTCGAGCAGCTGCAGACACAAACTACACGCCCTGGAAACTGATGATGGATCCAAAATGACTCTTTCTCTGCTCCTCATTTGCAATGGCTCCTCATTAATAGCACACTGAGCTCCCCAGGGCAGAACGTGGCCTGTTCCTCTCCTCTCCAGGAGGCTCCTTACCACTCTTGGTGGTGCAAATGCCACCAGCTGAGAGAGAGATGGCCACCAGTGGCTCCTGGCTCAAAGATGCCATGTGTAACTAATCTTCTAACACTTCCCACAGCCAGTTTCCCTTGAGAAGGGAAGTCAAGCAGCAGGCTTGTACCAAGTGGTGACATTCAAGGAGTCAACCTGCTGCCCACACGCTGGATGAGCAACCTCAGTGGGCTTCCAGGAGAGGCTTCACAGCCAGAGATGCTGCTAAAAGTAATGCGATGGTCTCTGCCAGCTCAGGCGCTGGATAAGGCTGGGACAGCGAGGGTTTACAGCGAGCATCATATCCAATGCTGCATCTCCAAGGTGATGGGCAATGCCCCTGTTGGGAGTCCCACAGAAGGACTTCTGCCTGAAAGGGGGTCTCTGATTCCCATGGCATAAATAGGGATGGAGATAAACTCAGCAATGGAAAGGAGCAATAGGAAAAGCCAGAACTATCCAAAGTGTTGTGCAAAGGTTCTAATAAACTCTTGAAGAGGCAGAAATTGTGCTTTCGTAGGTTGCTTGGTGTGATGGAGTGGTGAGGAATTTCAGTAGCCTGGGGACTGTGAGCCTCAGGTCCAGGTGAAGCCACAGCCCTGAACGGTTTATTGCCCCATCCTGGGCTCTCAAGTCTTTACTCTTAAGGCTGGTGGAGCCAGCGATGTTGTGTTCCTCACAGGCTCGTGATTTTGCATCTGTCCATACAAAGAGCCTTGTAAAGAGACGTTATTCCCTCCACAGGGAAGCAGCTGCCGGCCCTGCAGTCCCATCCTGGCAAAGGGGGTGTAAGTACTCCAGCAGCAACTTGACGTGTGCTATATATGTCTTTTGGTACCACTGTTGATCCTTTTCTCTGAGATTCTCCATGTGCTCCATGACGGTGCTTCATGGGATGGAGAGAAGAGCAAGGCCCATTGTTGGTCCCGTGGTGATGTAGTAAGAGGAGACTTGAATTTTGAACTCCTTGTTTGCATTTTCTCAGTGGTGATCTTACTCTTTTGATAACCGCATCCTCGAGGCCTGGCTGGATGTTGTGCTGTTGGACTGGGCGCAGAGCTGGGTGGCTGGTTATTGAATATAAAAATATTTCAGCAGAAGTTGCCTGAAACATCTGTGGAGATGAGGGAGAGAGAATGTGATGACTCACTTGGAGGAGGCTGGATACGGCCCCCCATGCTATAAATATTCCCCTAAAACAAATGCTTTGTTTGAACAAACAGCACAATCTGCAACAGCATCTCCGGTGCTTTTCTGGTACCCATCACGCAGGAACACTTAGACTAGGCCCTGCCGTCGGGGTTTGCTTTCTTTCTGTCAACTGCAATTAGCCAAATTCAGCAACATTTGCCACGGAGAGGCTGGGTGCTCTACTGCTGCTCTTACAGCAATAGGGATTTTGCTCAGCATAAAAGACAACGTAAAAGCCCTGCAGGGCAGGAAGAAATGACTCGGCACAACAGTTCTGTCCCTTCTAATCAGATTTGTGCCACGCTCCGCTTACGCCGGGGTCTAAACGGGTTTCTCTGTGCTCTCCCCACGCTCCTCCCCCTCGTGCCAGGTCCTTAAAAGTCCCAAGCAGCAGCCCATCCATACCATCTCCCCTCACATCTGCCTCTCCCTCAACCAGCTTTCTCCTGGGGTGGTTGTCCTGCTCTGCCCAGCAAGATCTCTACCTGCAAAGCACCTCCGGGGCTCCTCGCCTGACCCTGCCCTTCCACTTGGTGCTCTCCTCATTGCTGCGCTCTGGAGCTCATCAGTTCAGGGGGTAAGAGCTAATTGCCCGGCCCTTGGATCTCTCTGGCCTCCCAACCTCTAGCAGAGACCTTTGCTTTGCCTCCTCCAGCTCAGGGAAGTCGGGAATCCTCTCCTGGTTTTCTGCCTCTACCTGGTGTAATGTTCTTTGCCTTTTCCCTAGGGCTCTGCGTCCAGCCCAGCCGTACGTCCGTGCTGCAATGCTGTGGGCATTCTCTGTTCTCTGCTCCCTGGGTGACACGTAGATGTGCACGTTCACAGGGTTTCACAGGGTTTCCCGTCCCCTTCCCTAAGACACAACCAGCTTGAGGTTTGTAGGAATGCTGGAAATAACTAAAAATAGTCCAGACAGTTCAGTGGGTCGCGACAGATTCCTCCCTCCCAAGAGAATTGACTTTGTTCTTAGATGGAGCTAAGGGTCAAGGGGAAAAAAAATATATCTGGGGAAAAAGAAAAATCTTGGGAAAAAAAAAGCTTAATTGTGGATTAGAACTGATTGTTTCCAAATGATTTCATTGACTGTTTTGCTTCTCTGGGCTCAGGCAGGCTTTGGTTTGTGCTGGTTGGGTACTTGTTACCTTGAGGCCTTTCCTTCTGTGCTTTCACCGTGTCTAGGAAGGCGTTAAGAAACTTCTTTTAATTGGAAGTAAGGCAATTATTATTTTCGTGGCCTGCATGGACAGAGCTCACTTATGACAACTCAAATCCCTCCTCTGTGCTGTGCTTCTGTCGGACACTGAGCGATGATGCTGTCCTGCATCTCTGGAGCAGCTCGAAGGCTGCTCTTGGAGCCCGTCTCCCTGACAGTGGCACGGGGCTGTGAGAGTCAGACAGAGCTTTTCCAGTCCAGCAGCAATTACAGTAAGGAACAAAATTGCGATGAATCTTCTTTGAGAGGGCTCTTTCTCCTCCTGTGAAGCAGTTTTGGCACTGAAAGCTTAAGTTCTGTGGAGGACTCACCATTTCAGCCTGGGCTGTTAAAATGAAGGAAAAAAAAATCCACTAGTCACCACTAATTAACTTTATTTTGAAATATTTACTTGGACTGAAGTAGTAGCTGCTCTTAAGTCTTTAAAGGATTAGCTGCCTGCTAGTCCTTCGTGCCTGCAACCATTTATTTAAGCTGTTGCTGCAAATCATGCTGTTAACCTGTCATGCAAGGTTTTAACCTTTCTTTCCTTGTCGGTGGGAAATGCATGGTACAGTCTTGCAGATGTGATGGTGTGAATTAATACATCTGCAATCAGGTCTTCTGGGTTCCTTCCCCAGCTTCTTGAAAGAGGGGAAAGGCGGAAAATTAATACAGTAATAATTGTCTACTTTAGGATATGACAAAGCTTAATGAGGGGCTGTAAAAAGTTTAGGGAACATGAGATGGTTGAAAATGCATCCTGCCCCCTGCCTCTGTGCTCTCCCATGTGCTGTTACCAGGGCAAATAATTCCTCTCCCTCCTGCTGACCTGTCAGATAAGACGCAGCGTTTCCGTTGCGCCCCATCCTGATGTTCCCTTGCATTTGCCATACTCTGTTGCATCATGTTTAACGCCAAGTGGTGAAACCAATCAACCAAAACCCAGCTGCCAGGGGAGGTTTCCCTCATGCAAGAGCATCAGTTTTGGAGCTAAAAGCCGCATTTAGCAAAGGAAAAGTCAGGTGGATTTAGAAAGAATCCCTGAAGAAAGCTGAGAACTCACCTCAGCAAGGATTATTTCTTACTCTCGCATGTGCAGTGTATTTAGTGTAAAAGGGAAAGATCTCGGGTCCTTATACCTACAAATACTAATTAGCACCACCATATAATTTTCTAGCAGTTGTTTTTATCAATATATTATTAGAAAAATTCTACAAGCTTTTGTAATATTCTTCTTTCTTGTCTCTCAACCCTAACAGTTCATGTCACAGCATGACTCCTTCACTGCTATTTTGGGTGGTTCTTTTCCAGACAAATGTCTTATTTTCTCTGTACTCGATACTGCAGGTCAAGTGAATCCTCTCCATGTTTTACTGCATTAGAACAGAGGCAGGATTGTAACATGGCCAGTTCAAATGTACGGCTAAAAATAGGCCAGTGGATGGTCTCCAACTTCAAATACAAAAAACGTATTTGTAAAGGTTTCTCTTTGTTGCGTGACCGCATTTCAAATTGCTAAGGAGACACTTCAAAGTTCAGCTTACAAACAGCTCGTGTTTTAATCCTCCGTGTGAAACAAAGGAGACTATCTTTGACTCGCATCCGTAGTGGGCTGAGATGCTGGAAGCTGGCAGGCTGCTCCGCTCCGGGGAGTCCATCCTCCCTCTGGCAGGGTCAGCTCACCAGGATGCTGGCCTGATCCCGTGCCTCCCACCCCATCAGGGAGGGAGCTAAGGGCAGGCACAAATCCCTTCTCCTACCTCTGCTGTAGGGAGGGAAAAGAATTTAACAGTGGCAAGTCAGGCCAGAGCTTGCAGGAAACACTTCAGTGACACTGGCTCAGATTTTGGCACTGATGATTAGTGGAGAGGTGGCACTTCAGGCAGGGAAAGAGTTAATAAAATAAAGGGCAATTTGTGGGGGAGAAGTTGGAGTTTGCTGTTCCAGGCTCTGCTGTGGGTTTCCTTTTTATCCTTTCATCTCAGAGTCTTGGCTCTCATCACAAAAGGGGCTGCTGGTCCTTCTTCTTTGTATTTTTATTTAGACTGCGAGTCCTTCAAGGCATGGACTGTACCTTAACCTGTGTGCAGGGGCACAGCAGGAAGGCCCTGTTGGTAGGGAGCTATAAATAGTGAGCCTGTCCAGCCCTGTGGCATCCACGCTTGCTATAATTGCCTGGTTTGCGCTCCTGTGACGAGCGTTAGTTCAGCTGTCAGGGAAAGAAGGAACTGAAAAGTGTTGCCACAGACACTTCCCAGCTCCCCATTTGCCCCCTGAGCTTCGGTTTAGGCCCAGTTCTCCCTCTCGCCTCGGGGAGTTCTTCTTTTTCTAGCCACGTGTGAATGAAGAGAAGGCTCCGGGGAGACCTTAGAGCGGCCTTTCAATATCTGAAGGGTGCCTATAGAAGAGCTGGAGAAGGACTCTTTGCCAGGAGGTGTAATGATAGGACAAGGGGAAATGGTTTTAAATTGGAAGAAAAAAGATTCAGATTAGATCTCAGGAAGAAATTTTTTACTCTGAGGGTGGTGAGACACTGGAACAGGTTGCCCAGGGAAGTTGTGGCTGCCCCATCCCTGGAGGGGTTCAAGGCCAGGCTGGATGGGGCCTTGAGCAACCTGCTCTAGTGGGAGGTGTCCCTGCCCATGGCAGGGGGGTTGGAACTCGATGATCTTTGAGGTCCCTTCCAACCCAAACCATTCTGTGATTCTATGATTCCTGGCGTCCGCCCAGCGCGATTCGGACAGTTCTGTTTCAGAAGCAGCTTTGAGAGGGCTTGTGGTGCTGCCTTTTTCCATCTTTCACTCCTCCCTCAGCACCACACTCAGGTATTTCGCCTTTTGCCACTTGCCCCCAAGAAGGTTGACTCCTCAGCCACCGTTTTCCTCTCCTGACTGACATCACTCTGTGCTTTTGTTGCTCCACGCTCACATGAGGAATCAGATGAGTCACGGGGAGATAGCGGATGAAAGTAATGACCACATCCGAGACCGTCCTTCCTCCCTGAGCACATGGTGGATGTCCTCTCAGAACTGTTTGCAAGTGGGTTCAAGCGACGAAAGGTTAAAACGGGGATTCTCTCTGCTGTCACTTATCTGCTGAGATATGAGCAAGCAACCACGGGGGTGCTGCTGCCCGTTCTTTGCAAAGCAAAGGACCTTCATTTGAACTCCCGGTGGAGGTGGCTTAAGAAAACCTGGTTTATTCTGCACTATAAAATTCCTCTAATGGACTTAAAAATGATTTTGTGCACCATGTTCATGCCTTTTGGGAAGTAGATTAAGTGGGAATAAGTTGCTCTGGTCCTGCCTATACGCTGCCATTGAGGTGCTGGAGCGGGTCCAGAGAAGGGCAACAAAGCTGGTGAGGGGTCTGGAGAATAAGTCTGATGAGGAGAGGCTGAGGGAGCTGGGGTTGTTCAGCCTGGAGAAGAGGAGGCTGAGGGGAGACCTTATTGCTCTCTCCAACTCCCTGAAAGGAGGGTGTAGAGAGATGGGGGTCGGTCTCTTTTCTCAAGTCACAGGCGACGGGACAAGAGGAAATGGCCTCAAGTTACCCCAGGGGAGGTTCAGGCTGGATATTAGGAACAATTTTTTCACTGAAAGTGTTCTCAGCCCTTGGAATGGGCTGCCCAGGGAGGGGGTTGAGGCACCATCCCTGGAGGTGTTCAAAAGGCAGGTCGATGTAGTGCTGGGAGGTCTGGTTTAGTGATGGTGATGCTCCTTGTTTGTTGTGTGGGTGTCTATTTTTGTCAGTGAGGTTGACGGTTGGACAAGATGATCTTTAAGGTCCCTTCCAACCTAGAAGATTCTGTGATTCTGTGATTCTGTGATTTATTGGCACAGCGTTGAACAAGAGCCATGCATGAGCTTGATGCAAGGTGGCAAACCTCAGCTTGTCTCCTGCTTGGAGACCATCTCTCCAAACGACTTAGGCTTCTTCTGATGGGCGGCTGCAAGTGAAACACCCGTGTGAATGTGCATCGGCAAAGCAAAAACGTCAGGAGCTGTCAGCCACGGGCTCCTGCCGTGCCTCTTCTGCTGCCACAACACCTCAGAATCAGGAGATGTGGCTCCAGCAGCTCAGCAGTATTGGCAACTAGAACCTGGCAGAAAAAGAGAAGGGGGAGGATAAATACATGCTGTTTGCCTGGGCCCCTCCTGCTCCCACTCTTCCCAAGACATAAGGGCTAATTTCAGCAGCTGTGCATTTGAAAAGAGGGCTGGGAACAAACTCTGAAAGGTGACTAAGCCCATCTCCTCCTTCCTCTGCCAAATACAGGCCCCACTCCTGACTCAGCAAGTTAAATCTCATCAATTTGGTACAGCCCCTGAGGTGCCAGACATAACAGCATCAAGAAAATTAGCTTCTCATCCAAAGCATGAGCTGTCCAGTTGAGTTAGTGTTACTGGAAGTGTTCTTGATCACTCTTCCTCCCTGTACTCACCGGTAATGTTTGGATGGGTACCCTGAGGCCAGTGTGGTCTGAGCAACCCCCCAGCGAGAAGCCCAGGAACCTGTTCTGGGTTGTTTGTGCTGAGCTGGCTGCCAGAATCCGGTCTCCATTTTCAAGATATTTTGCATATACAAAGGTGAAGGAAGGTCTTCTCTCTCCAAAAGCTACCAGAGGTAAAACCGTCTTGATAGAACAGCAGGGATCCAACAATTCTGCAACTATGCAGATTTTTTTTTTTTCTCCTGCTCAGCTATTGATTTATGATGGGAATTCAGGCAACTGTAACTTTGCAACCCCTGCTATTTATCTTTCTATACAGCAAGCACAGCAGTACATCTGCCTCTTGGATCGCT
This sequence comes from Calidris pugnax, assembly GCF_001431845.1. Lineage (NCBI taxonomy): Eukaryota > Metazoa > Chordata > Aves > Charadriiformes > Scolopacidae > Calidris > Calidris pugnax. Next base: position 569,131 of record NW_015090867.1, on the reverse strand, counting down.
GACTGAAGCCTCAGTAATTTGAGTACTTGGACCAAAGTAGCCTGAGATCCTTGGACTAAAAGCCCTATTTGCTATTAAGAGCACTTTGCACTAATTAAACTTCATAAAATTCTTCCTGGGTCTTACTACCTCCATTTTGCAGATCACAAAACTAAGGATTTAGCTCAGATACAGAGCAGGAAGCCTGTTGTTCAGCTTTGGAAACAGTTCTTAGAAGGAAATAAATTCTTTTGCTAACTATTTCCTTACAACGTTTGGGAGAGAGGAAACAGCAATCAGGTCATGACTGTCCCCAAGATAAACTATAAATTTATGTAGGTCAAGGAACCTGAAGTGGTGTTTCCCACTAGGTGGTGGTAGACAGCATTTTTTTAAGAAGGGTTATTCGCTCTGGGTTTCTTTACCTTATAGAATAGAAACCCAGGGTCTGCCCAGTTCAGGATTCTCTTCCCCTTACCGTTACCACTCCTTATTCCAGAGGAAAATGGAAAACATCACTGCTGGTGAGTTGCTAAACTTTTTGCCTTTTCTTGGGATGTTTCCTTTCGCCTCCTTGGCACCTGTTGAAATACCAGGGGTTTCATTTCTATTTTGTGTAATCCAGTAAAAGCTATTCCTTTTTATCCATATAAAAGATATTCCTGTCATCCATATACACGCATGCTGGGTTGTTCTTAACTCCTGGACTCCATCCATGGCATTCACATAAAATATTGTTAATCTGATGTGAGGCAAACTATTTTTTTATTTCCTTGTTTTATGTTGTAAATGAAAAAAAAACCCAACAAAGCCAAACCAGAAGCACATTAAAAAAAAAAAAAACAAAACAACCCTCCCCCCAAAAAAAACAAGAAGGGAATTGGAAATGAGCTGTGGATCCCAGACCCAAAACAATCTTCGTGGATACAACTGGATGTGAAATTTTGGGTTGGTCTTTTGGAGATCTTGTACTTGGATCAATGATTCACATCCCCATTGAGGCAATGCTTTGGTTGAAAATGGAAGTTTGAGTAAACAGAAGATATAGCAGCCAAAAACATTTCAGCTTTTAAATTTATGCCAGTAACGTACACGCTGCATCTCAAGAAAACCCTGACCTTCTGTAGTCCTGTCCTTACCATTTTATTTGCACAGAGCCATGAAGAAACAAACAAAATGAAGCTGGCGTGCTTGGGGAACACACTCATTAACAGTTACCTCAGAATATCGCAATAATAGCACATTCTCTGGCTGGAGAGAAGGACACGCAGCCCAGGCTGAAGGCTTGACTGACCCACAGCAGCATCTCCTCATGGAGACTTTCAGCTCCACACGGGCACAACCTCACCACAAAATCAAGTCCCTACTTGCACACTGTCATGGAGATGTTGCAGCGATTCAGGCCAGCAAATATCACAAAGCACTATTTGCTCATCCACTCCTGAATCGTTACTACTGTGATTACATTAATACTATAATATTTATCCTGCATTATGAGAGCAAGCATAATGAGTGATTAGTACAAAGAACAGAGGGAGGAATCAGGACTGTATTCTTAGCTGAAGAAAGTCAACATTACAAGAATTTAGGCCAGTTAGGGCAATTACAGGAGGAATTCAGGCTATATATTTTCGATGGACAGGTATTTTATACTGGTTGAATTGGGAAGAATGGCATAAACCTTCTATTGTGACTAATTGTCTAGATGCAGCAGCACCTTACCTGTTCAGGTAAATCCCTGAGTGAGCTTTGAGGAGCTCAAATAATCTCCTAGATTAGATCTAGCAAAGAAAACAACAAAGGGAAGGTGTCTCCGTTAGGATCTGAAAGGTCTGCACACTAAATGATTAATGGCTGCTAATTTCTCTTGATAGCATTGTTATGAAGGACACGCACATGCACATTCTGTGCCTCTGATTCTTCCAACTTTTTTTATGGTCCTGTGAATTATTCAGGCAGAAAGTGATTGAATGTTTTTATAAATACCTCATGGTTCTTCACTACGTTTTATTAACAGAAATGAATATGCCAATATTCCCAGTAAAATTATTTTTACTTCCACAGCAGGACAGTGTGACAGCATAAAATGGGCTGTGGCTCCCTGAACAAGTGGAATGATGGGGTATTTTCTGAAACTTTAGAGCACAGGTGGCCACCACCACCTGGAAGGTAATTCATCTGTTTGAGAGGAACAAAGGCCTGAAAAGTGCTTTGCTGGGTTTGAGCCCGGGGCTCCAGGGGGTCTAGCTATGTCAAATTCAATTCTTGGAGCACTAAATCCACTTCTATCATCTTTCCTCTGCTTGTCCTTGGGTTTATTTAACAGATAAATAATCTGTTTAAACTTCAATCTGACTGATGCACATGTCTGAGCTTCCCGCTTGCAGACCTCTTGCCATGTTACCTGTCTTTCACTCTGCCATCTTCCACTGGGGGAGGGCAAGTTAGAAAATTATAAGACTTCAAAAAAAAAAAAAATAGAGAGCGAGCTGTGTCTCTGCCAATGATTTCTGAACACAGGAAGTCCGCGTCCAGAGGCTGCATCTCTGAACACATACGATCCATCAACAAACAAACTCCCGTCAGCAGCAAAACTGCTGCAGTCTCAATCAATCTTGCATTACTAAAATGTCCCTTACATCACAGCTCCACGCTCCTCTACCCTAATAAACAAAGGCTATTAACATTTAAAAGCTGCACTAACCTTGCGTATATGTTTGGGATCAGGCCAGGTATTGAATAACGCGAAGGGATCGATATTCATAATCTAGAGCAGCAGAAGAGGTGCGTTGTAACTTACCCACGTCCTATATAGTTCTCCATATGGTTCATCTGAAAGCCTTTTAGAAGCTTAACAAGGAGTATTGCAGCGAATGTGGAAAAAATGATGCACGAGGATAAGAAGCACAAATGCTCCAGAGGCCTCGTAGGGTCTACAGTCTTAAAATAAGCTCCCGGGTTTTAATGGGATCTGATGAAACCCTCTTTAGAGGGGCAGGATGGAAGGGGTTGGACAGCTGGCCAACAAATACTCAGTAAACATTCCTGGTAGCCAAACTCTGCGCAAACAGCAACTATTAAGGCAAAGACCTGAAAGATCAACAAAGAATTGCAGGTCTGGGTAAAATGATGCAATGGATTACAATTAGTGTCACTGGTCTGGGGAGCACAGGCTTTCCTATCGACTAACAGCTACGAGGTACCTTAATCAAATAACGAAGGGGGCTGGTGGGGGAGAAAGCTCGGCATGGGTCAATATTATCTCAAGGACACCTACTGTAAATGAGCAGGCTGATGTTTGCGGCATGGTTTTGTTGAGGGAGAAAAGGTAGAAATTACCAGAGGCGGCTGCAGGGGCTTGGTCCCAGCTTCCCAGAAAAGCATCGAGCGGCAAAACTCTTCACGAGGCGGCTGGCTCTTTGCAGGGCCAAGAACTGGGCGTACTGGAAAGGGCAGAAGCCAAATTAAAGCGAGTTAACATTATCGAAACCCATTAGGAACTTCAGGTTTTGCCGAGAAGGCCTTGTCCATCTGTGGTACGGGGTATTGGAGCAGCAGGTGTCTGCGCTGTGTCTGAAACCACCCACCTCCAGGTGCTGGTGGGGGATCATGTCAGGTTTGCTCTGTCCCTCCAGCCAGAAAACTATGAAAATCTGAGAAATGTGAGATTTTAGGAAGAACTGTGTGTGTGGTGGAGGGGTCATCTTTTTTTTTTGGGGGGGGGGAATGGGGGGAGGCTCAACGTTCTTAGCCTTCCTCTTCCTTTCCCCCTTAAGCTCACTCTCCTATTATAAAAGCTGCATTTTTCCTAAAAAAAAACCCCAAAACTAAATCCCAGAAAAGGCGAGGGCTGAGGGCAGCCTGTGGTGACACCAGAAAAACGCCATTTTCCTGGGGGCTGTGGAGGGACCCTCCCAGATGAAGCGCCCCGGGGGGATTGAGCCCCGCTGGGGGAGATCGAGCCCCGCCGCAGGGCCAGGAGCCCTCCTCGTCCTCCGGGTGGTCCCGCCGCTGAGCCCCCGCCGCCCCGGGGTCGCCATGGCGTCCGGGCCCTGAGGGAATAAGGGCGGGCGGGCGGCAGCGCGACAGGCGCCATCTTGTCGGGGGCGGAGCGGGGCCTGGCCCGCCCCGTGCTCTGCCTGCCGGGGCGGCCCCGGCCCCGCCGCACTCCCCGCTGCCGACGGAGCGGAGCGGAGCCGCAGCCCCCAGCGCCATTGCCGCCCTCATGGTCCCGCCGCTGAGCCCCCGCCGCCCCGGGGTCGCCATGGCGTCCGGGCCCTGAGGGAATAAGGGCGGGCGGGCGGCAGCGCGACAGGCGCCATCTTGTCGGGGGCGGAGCGGGGCCTGGCCCGCCCCGTGCTCTGCCTGCCGGGGCGGCCCCGGCCCCGCCGCACTCCCCGCTGCCGACGGAGCGGAGCGGAGCCGCAGCCCCCAGCGCCATTGCCGCCCTCAGCCCGCTATGGCAGGTGAGCTCGTCCTCCTTCTCCCGCCGGGCAAGGCGCCGCCGCCGCTCAGCCCGCCCGCCCGTCCTGAGGGAGAAGCCACGCCGGCGCCTGCCCCGCCGCGCTCTTCCCTCAGCCCGCCGCGGTCATTGCTCTCGCCTCCCGCCTGCTGTCACCTCCATCCCGGCCCCCCGCCGCCGCCTCAGAGCCGCCCTTCATCCCCAGACACCCGGGGCTCGCCCCTTCCTCTTGCCGGGGAGGTGTGTCGGGGCTTCCCCGCAGCCTCCACCATGTTGCCCGGCCGCGGTTCACCTTGGCCGCGGGGCTCCTGCGCCGTCCGTACCTCTCCTCCTTTCCCTTTTATTTCATATTTATATCTGAAACTCTTCCGTGTTTTCCGTGCCGGCGGTTTTTTTTGGCTCGGCATCGCCTCCAGCCCGTACTGGGCGGAGGGGAAGGGGCACGGCCTGGGCGGGAGAGGGGGATGCCTGAGGTGGGCACCTGCGGCGGGATCACCTGCCCTGTGAGGCAGAGACACCCGGGAGGCATCCCTGGGGCTGAGGGGGGGTATTTTCTCTGTTCCATCGACATCATAAATTTTTTTAATTTTCCTCCCTTCCCCCCCCCAACCCGTTAATCTGAAACAAAATGGGTGGCAGAGTCGTAAGCTTGCAAATGGGATGGAGAAATGCAGGTTAATTCTCCCCTGGTCCTGAAGGGGTGGCCTCGCTTTCTTGTCTGATCCCGTTCTCGTGATACGCTTTGAGGGTTTGGGTTTTTTTTTTCTCCCTTTCTATTTATTTGCTTTTTTGGTTGGCTTTTTTTTTTTTTCAGTGCAGATCAAGACAGTAAATATTACTGTTTTATGCCTTTGACTTGTGGCCCCTGCTCGGTGTCGTGTGTGGTTTTCTTTTGTTTTAAGGTAGGTTTTGGGTAGAAATAAGTGATGTAGGTAGCGCAGGAAAATGCCCGAACAAAGCTTGTTGAAAGCCTTTGATTAGGCTTCCTTACTTAACTGGTAATGACTAACTATACCTATATTGTGCATCTCTGTTGCTAGTGGCTTTTGCCTTTCTTTCTAAAGGATGGGAATGGAGGCAGAGACTAGTAGGGTTTCATTCCTGTCCTTTCATTTTGGAGCCGCCACTGTCATTTTGTAGATTGGGAAGGCAAATGTTTAACTGCCCCTTGGGGTCCCAGGCGGCGGGTCCCTTCACCTCCCCAGGTGGGTGCAGGAGGGGGCTGACCCCCGAAGAAGCTGCAGGCAGAGCCGGTGGAAGATTCTGGCAGGAAAGGGAATTCCCCAGATGTATTTAAGACCAGGTAAAGACCTCGCCTAATAATCTTTTCCATCTTATCGTTTGCCCTGCGCGGCTGACAGTCGTGTAAGAGTTCAGTGCCAGGTAAATGCTGGGCTCCCTGTTGCTGTTGAACTTGACCAGCTGAAATCAAATTACCAAATGCTCCTTTTTCACAGGGAGCTTAATACATCTGTGTATCCCCACTGCAGTGCAGCGTTGTCACACTTGAGCAATCTTTAAATTACCCAGTTTAAGCTTTAAATAAAAAGCTGTTTTGGGTGGTGGTTTTACTGGCAGCTGGGTTTGATGCAGGCTGTAAAACCTAGCAGAGGAGCAGAACAAACAGTAGAGCCATTAGCTACTGATGTGCTGCACACTGCCAGAGCCAGGCTTAACGCTGCACACCTTGATCAGCCCAGTGATTCCACTCTAGATAAAGGATTATTGCAACAAGTAGCTCAGGTTAGTAAACTGGAAAATAATCCTCGAGATACGTAGAACAATTGGATTAGTAGTTGATGAGCTCTTACAACCCTACTCCTAGCTTCGAGGGATCCAGATAGCTTGAAATTAGAGCAGTATTAACATGGAGATGCACTAGAAGAAATTCAACCTTGGGCTAGCAATGAGGTTGAACAAGCCCTGAGATTTTTATCATGGATTTAAACAAGCCTTTGGCTTTACTACAGATGCAAATAGGAGTTGAAAATGTCTTGTCAGGGCCCCCGGGATAAGGGAAGGAGTTAAGGACTGCACTTCTCAAGGGTGGGTTGTGCTCCTGCTGTTCCCTAACAGGCTGCATTCACATGGTTTAAAATCCATCCCAATCTGTCACTTGTCTGTAAGCCCTGCTCTTAGCCAGGCTTAGGTTTGGTGAACCGCATTCTTGGGGCACCTGGCTCTCATGTTGAGTAGATGTAAGTAATTGGATGGAAATAAGGTTCTCTGAGTACAGGCCTCTTGCTCATTCTGCATCTTCAGTATGGAAACAAATCTGAAAGAAACCCAGCTTTTCAAATAGTCGGATAATTTGGGCTGCAGGCTGATGAGTGTTTCTGGTGACAGCACCAATTTCAGCAGCCCCCATCCATCACTGGCTGCACGCTCCCAGCCTTGTGAGCCCTTGGGGTGCAGGTACCCCTCTATGGATGGCTGTTCGGGCAGGGAGCTTTTTTTGGGTTAGCCCACAAAAGTCTTGCTTTTATATTGAAGCTAGATCCCTTTGGAGATTTTTTTACCTGTTCCTTACCCTCCCTGAGCTACGGGTAGACCTGTGCGTACATCCTCAAAGACATACTGAGTGATGTGTATGTATGGATTAATATTTTTTTTTAAAGACTGCTAATATGAGAATTTCTGTCTTCTGTAGTTGAAGCTAACAGGGTCTTGAATTCCAGTGGAGGAATAAAAGTCGGGTCTTTGTTGGTATTATTTGGCTGGAGACTTTTCTTCAGGGGGAACTTAAAATAATGACAGTGTTTGAGGATTTTTTTTTTCCCCCCCTAACACAAAACTTTATGGCTGTGGATTTTCCCCGCAGTTGTTTGGAAGACTGTAGAAGATGCTGCATTCATATGCAGTTTCTATTTCAAAGGCTTTTAAATTAAATCGAGTTGAGTTTTCTGTTCTCTGATTCAGTCAGTGTGTGTCTTTTTTTTTTTTTTTTTTTTTTTTTTTCCTGGCATAGCCAAATTTTTCAAAGAGATATCCCAGAGCTTTGTCAAGCTCTCACCGCGACTCCCCTCCTCAGCATCACCACGTGTGCCATGAACCTTTTCAAGGCTTTGTGATAACGTGCAGCTCCCAGTGTTTTCTTTGATTCAGTCAGTGTGTGTTTTTTTTTTTTTTTTTTCTTTTTTTGTTCCTGGCATAGCCAAATCTGTCAACTTCCTCAATATAATGGACTTTCTTATCTCCGATGAAGTGGCATCGCTGTGCTGTTTAGGTTGATTGGAGATGGTTGAACACTTAAATGGGTGAAACTTTACCCATCTTCAGTGGGGATTGCTCCAGAAGTGCCTGTTAAGCTGCTCTAATGACCTGCTCTGAACTGCAGCATTTAACCTCTTCTGAGCCTTGTGTGTACCAGGGGGAAGTCAACTAACGTGCCCTCCAGCTATTCTGGTTCACAGCAGATTCCAAACCAGTGTACCACACAAGGTGATTTTTGGAAGATCCTTGTTCTGCTGTTGCTGTCAGTGTCTTTTTTTATCAACCATGTAAGAAAAAGAGTGAGAAAACTCAAGCCCGAAAAGATTCTGTGGGGCTATTCTTCAATAAATTTCTTTGACTTTTGAACACTACGTTATGCATTTATCCTTACGAGAAAATGCAGATGGTTGTGCAAAATGGTTTTTCTTTGATTGAAGGTGATGGTTCATGTATTGCTGGAAAACTTTTATTTGTATCAAGTGTTCTTATTTATGAAGCTTTAGTGGTCATGAAACAGTCTGACAGGAGTTAGGGTGTGTTTTATTTTACTTAAAACCTGCAGGAAGAAGATATTGACAGTCAGGATGAGTAAAGAGAAATGCATCATGATGTAGTGTAAGGCAGGAATAAAATAAATCATTTAAAATGAAAGCTATTTGCCATGTTCTCTAGCCGTTCCCAGGGGTGATATGCATTAAGACATTCTGCTAACTTCGTGGTACTGCACATAAAACTTCTATCAGTGCTGGGGAGCATATTTTCTTTATGGCTAAATATTTTTAGTTGTTATGAGCTATCTTATGACAATGTTTATTTGAAGGCAGGAAAGAAATCTGATGATATTTGGCTATTTTCAGGTTATGGGAAGGAAATGTCTACTATTTGAATGCTCTTCTCTTAGAGATGAATCAAAATGTGGATTTCTTGCCATGGTAATTTGGCCATGGGAGGAGTAGAACTACCTCCTTGGGAAAGGGAATTGGAGTGTTGAAACATCGCTGGCACTTGGTGGGGAAGGGAAGCAGAAGGGGAGACCTAGTCTTCTAGTTAAGAAGTCTCCAGCTCTGGTTTCATTCCTTTCACTCAACATTAATCTTGGCCAGTTTTGGTGCCAAACATAGCAATGCAGATGTGTATGGCATCAGAAACGCGCTGTGCCTCTGCGCCTCCCAGGGTTTTTTAATCCAGGGTGTTCTCAGAGGTTTGGTGAACGTTTTTCTTGGTACTGAATGTTGTCATCAGTCTAGTAAATAGTGAATCATCACTCGCCTTGGGTCTGCAGAGAGCTGTGACTCCACTCTTGGCTCTGCCGTGGCCCTGAGGTCGAGTTGGGCCGATTGGGGTTTGAAAATCCCGGGTTGATTTTGGGAAGGATGAGGTGACCATCGCGGTCCCAGCCAGGCTGTAGGGAGGCAGCCCCAAACCACACGTTCTGGTTGTCTCCATTCTGCGCAGCAGGAACGTATGGGAATAAAAATATCTCTGTTCCTGTCTGACAACTCCATTTTATTATTTGCAGAGGAATGGCTGGGCTTGAGGTAATTGTAAAACTAGCCTTTAACGGGTTTATAATTAGAAATTCAATGATCTAAATCTCCTTGTGCCTGAGTTCTCAGGCCAGGAGATGAAAGTACTGGTTACAGAGGATGGGTGGGGGAATGCACTTACCGTCCAAGCGTCTGGTCTTACTTTTATTTTTTTATTAAAAAAACAAACCTGCTTCAGGAGAGAATAAACTTTGTGCTTTTCTGGTAAAAGGCAATTTCCAGAATTTCTTCTCCCCAGGCAGCCAGGATATTTTGTTCTTCTCAAAACCTACGTTACTAAGCATGTAATAAACCTGTCTTGTATTGGCAGGAGTGTGTCACGTGCGCCTTGGAATGATGCTGTAGCTGGATTTCACCTTGTGTGTTATGGAGACCAATAAATCTTTCTCCTCTGAATGAGGGATGTTTTGATCTGTGCTTGCGTCAGCAAAATGCCAGAGAAAACAACCTCTGTCTGATAGTTGTATTTTTAGGAGCAGATGGGAGCAGATTAGTGCTGTTGTAATTGTGTTTGAGGAGCTGTAAGTAGCAGCCACGGTACCTGTAAGTATTTTTGAACTTTTAGGCTCTGTGCTATGAAGGCAATAACTGAACTTGTTTATGTGTGTTTGGATTTAACCAGTATATGCTTGTTATCTCCTGGGTGATAAAAAGGACCGTTTTAATTCAGCATTCATTTCCTGTCCGCTTGCTTTAGACTGAAATTGCTTGAAGTACGGGCTCAAATTGGTATAAATGGTGAAGGAGAGATTGACTCACCATTATTTTGGTTTTGACTGTTTTGAAAGGTGTGACTCACTGAACAGATTTCGGATCCATGCCCCCCAAAATTTGTTGTCAGAATTTATTTTTAAATCAAACTATTGTGGTGCTTGTGTCATTGGAACAGTTGGCTGGAGCATTTTAAGAACACACAGTGTGGACGGCAGTGCTGGCCTGGCAGGAAAGGGAGGAAAAAAGCAACTTACTTTCCTGGGCATTAACCTCGCGTGTGGATGCTTTGAGTAGTTTGGGCTCTAAATGTGGCAACACATTTTAATTGGATTTACTCTTATTTTGCATGGCTGTGAAATGGCAGCCTGGGGCAATAAGGCCTATTTTAGTGGTATGTTGGCTGTTGGTACGCTTGTAAGATTGTAAAAGTTAAAAGAATAAATTGCCATTTGGAAGCTTTAATAGGAAGGTACCTTAAACACTCGATCTACTAAGTGGGCTCTCAGCTGTGTTTATGTGATGAGGTGGTTCATGTGCCCTTAGTGAATTTATCCCAGTCTCCCAGGGCTCTGGGGGTCATTGTTGACCTGATGTTAGTGATGGGAAGAAGATACTGGAGATCTTGGGCCACTGGAGTCTGCCATTAAGCACATCTTTACTGAGCGCTCTGTCTTTTCTAGCACAGGAGCACTGATCTAAAGGGTATCTCTTTTTTTTTTTTCTGGCCTTCTTCCTTTTATCACTCACCTGTGTTGTCTTATATTTAAGCATGTAGCTCGGCGATGCTGGTTTATTGTACTTTTTAAGAAAAAAAAGTGTCTATACATTCATATCAATATTCAAGGTCACATGAGTATCTCATAAAAAGAGGCATGTGACTCCATGTCACCACTTTCACTTTTATTTAAAAGCTGGGAATGGAAATAAAATCCTGCACTGCAAAGTTAGCAACTTCTTTCTTATTTTGTGGGCTGAATAAAATGGAAGAAGTACTAAAAGTACTCAATGGACTGTGCTGTGATAAGGTTTGAATTTCCATGGCGTCTTTGAATCCCTATGACAGGAAAAAAATTAATAAATTCTACAGTTTTTGCTCTATTTATTACTTTTTGTGAATGGAGAATCCTGTACTCAGACCCTTACCATACCTAAGCAAAGAAAATCCAGCCTTGTTTTTGAGGACTGTATATCCTAAAGCACCAGCTGCTTCACAAGTTACATCAGCTTTTCTTTTTCACTTTTTTAATACAAAATACAAATTTTTATTTCATTTTGATACGAAACGAATTTTTCCTGAAAGTTGACTAGGTGTTCCTGATGCAAGCGTTTGCTTGGTCATGTTTTGACAAATTGGAGTTTTTGATAAAAGCTGGAAGAGTGTGGTTTCCTGATGAGCATTTCATTGTACAAAGGCCAAGCCTAGGGAATAACTGGGATTCAGACCGACAAGAAAGAACTTGGAGATCCAGGTCCTTATTCCATAGGATCAGACTGCAAGACATAATTGCAGTGTTCTCATACTGTTCTGTGTCCTTTTGTATATGGGAAAAATAACAGTTATCAATCGTTTGCTGATATTGGAAGTATGTATTTCCATGGGTACCATTTAATTAATTGCGTGTGCGGAATTTGGGGAGATTATGCCGAGCATAATGGTTATTATGGATATAATTTTGCAGGGCTCTGTTCTGGTTTATTCAGACTGTTTGACACTTGTTGGTTGCCTGGAGTTTATTTCAACTTGCTAGTTGATGCTTTTAAAACTGAAACAAAAAAAATCACATGGTCGAGGGAGGGACTTTTTTTTTTTTTAAGAATACCCAAGTGTTATGGTTTTGTTGTATTGAGATAGTATATCTATTTATTTGCTCTAGCCAGAAGCTGAAACTTGAATGGGAACAGCTCAATTTGTGCTGTGTTTATTTCAGAACATAGAAAACAGAAAATCTGGTTTGTTATAAATAATAATCCTTGGTGTTATTGGCCCTATGGCTTGCATTTTCCTGGCTTGCTGGTCGCGTTCTGAGGCTTTCAAAGGAGCTGACATTTTCATTGTCCATCCGTCTTGTTTGCAAATATCAGAAAAAGCAAAGGGTGGAAGCCTGAGCTGGTTCGGAGATGATACATAATCCTTCTCCTGAAAAAATAGATCCAAAAAGCCCCTTCTGCAGAGGGGAAGAACTGTAATCATGAGCCCTGGGTACTTGTAAACATCCATTACTAATGAGTCTTCCTCTTCTTTGGAAGGGATCAAACGCATTTAATGCTTCTCATGAAGATGCCTAATAAGGCACAATCGAATCAAGCAAAGCTGTCAATTAAGCCTTCCATTAAGTTTCTTAGTATAAATGAGCCTAAACCTGAAGTATTATCTGAGCTCTCCTCCTTGGCTGTTTGGTTTTGGTAAAGGTTTTATGATCAGTATTAGCCCAATTTTTAATCTCGCTTCGGTGCGCTGCTCCTTGCTTTGTAAACCCGCTGCATCAGTGAATTAAGAGCCGAGTCTAATTACTGTTTTTGTTCTGGAGGCTGTTGTGACAGATAATGTTTTGTTGAATGGCAGGTAATAGATTTATTATGGAGAAAGCACAGCATGTGGGTACCTTCAAAGGAGTCGCTATCTGTATTGGTCTTTTCTCCTCTTAATTATTCAAATGGAAAATTTTGTTTGAGGGCAAAATGTCTGCCTAAACGATATTGCTCCAAATAGTAGCAGCAAAGAATCCTCACATTTTAAGTAATGCCAATTAAGTAAGAATAATTGTGATTTTTATTTATTTATTTTTAAAGTGGTGCTATACAGACATTTGCAGTATGGCCCTGAAGGTGAAGAAATCAGTAAGGTTCAATATTGAAACCACAGTATATTGGCTGAAAAGGCTTGTTCTACTGGCAAAAAATCACAAAAAAGTATTCACTAAATGTTGCCAAAACACTTTTTTGTAAAAGGCTTGTCCTGCTGAAAAGAAAAAGCTTTCCTTCAATAAACTATAGTTGGCATAAATATTATTAGAAGTAATGTGAACTCTGTCAAAATGTTATAATTTTAATGCTTTTCCTGAGCAATCAGCTTGGTATTAAGTGGACTGTTCCATTTCTGTCACGTCAGTTGGAGAAGAATTCCCTGTGCCGCCTTAAACAGTTTAGTTGCTTGCAGGGATATTTAATGCATTAATATATATTTAATGCGTTCTTAATTAACCGCTTACGTCCGGAGAAAAATCTTCAAAGCTGTTGGACGCAATTACTTCTTCCATCTCTCCAGGGTAACGTGTTGTGTGACGTACAGGTTGGATGTCAGCTGGGTTTCAACAGGTCCTGTACCTCCTGGCTCTGCTCGTCGTCCCTGCGGGGTCCGAGGACAGAACCGGTGGCGTCACGTCGACGAGATGGACAAATGCACGTTTGTAAGGAAGTGGATGGTGATTGCGTGTGAACACACACTTTCTCCTCAGCCTGCCTGGAACACGGGCACGGGGAGTTCACCAACAAGTCTGGTTAAACACAACCCTGTCTCTATAAACGCTTCCAGGCTTGTTGTGAAATTAATACGTTAGTAATTGGTTGGCTTAACATGTGGGAATCAAACGCAGGGTTGCGTACAGTTGTTTGGTGTGTGGGCAGAGAGTAAGTGGTGCTGGTTTAACTTAAATATCATTAATGGCAATAATGACTTAAATTTTCACCGTGCCTATGGCTGTGAGAAGCCAAGCTGTGCTTAGTGACCAAAACTCACGGGACAAACAGTCGGTTGACAGTTATCGGTAGTAATAATAGCATCTCTTACTGCAAATGTAATTAATAATAGCATCTTTTATTGCTTTATGGCACCAGTAGGTGATCTGCTTGTGCTCTGCCTTTTGCCAGTTCCAGCAGAACAAAATTCTCTTGCTGTTTTGGAGGTTCTGGCTTCAAGTAAGGACTCGGGGGCTCTGAAGCCCAGCAGGGTGACAACGCACTTCTGGGAAGGCATTGGTGCAGATGTGTTGGGGTTGTCCTCATGGCAGTCTGAAGCCAGGAGATCTTGGCCTGTAGAGCAGAGGGTCCTGTGTGAAGTGGCAAAGGCTGCCTGCACAAAAGCACACGGAAAATCCTGCTGTCTCTCCCCCTCAGCGCCCAGAAGCCTTGAAACATTTCCTCTGCAAGTGGTATAACTTTGCTGATTATTCCCAGGAAAGATTTCTTGAAATAATCTTGAAGGAATGAAAGGTCACTGAGCAAGGAGGGCATAACTCTCCCAACTGGATAATTAAAAAGAAAATTAAAAAGTGTGCTAAGTTTGGGATTGACTTGTGGCCATGCTTTGAAGATTAAAAGGGCTTTTTTCATTTCAGCTGAAGGAGGCTGGGGTTGGTGGGAGGAGGAGTTGGGGCTGCTGGAAGCTGCATTTGCCATTTGCTTACTGAACCGTGCACCAGACCCCAGGATCACGAAACACAAATGCAACTGTCTGCTCTTTTTTCCCCTTTTTTGACTCTTGGAGCAGGATGTTTTCAACCTGGCTGCTCGTTATTTCGTGCAGGTAGATTCTTAGGTGTCTGAGCAAATGGTGTATCGAGTTCAAAACTGTATGAACTGTTTGTATAAACATGTTTTGCCTTTAGAAAATGAAAATAACGGCAGCTTCAACTAAAGAATGGAACTTTCCATGTTCTTCACACAGCCTGTAGCAAGATCAGTTGGGGGTTTTTCTGTACAGAGTTTTAGTCTGCACTTTTGAAACTATTTGCAGATAAAAAAAAATATATAAATAGAGAGAGATAAAGATAAAATATGAGTGTGCTAGCTCACTGGTAACAGCAAAATAATGTCAAAGTAATACCAAAAATTACCAAATTGCAGCTTTAGCAGATAGAACCAGCAGATATTTCAAGTCTGTACTTCACATATAGATTTGCATATCCACTCCAGATTGTGCATTGAAGAGGTCGGGGCTGTTGAGCTCCTCCTGGGTTCTGGCTGGTGGCTGGAACCTGAACGTGCACCCAGATCATGCTCCTGCACTGGGGTGTTGGAGGAATGAGAGATTGTAGATGTGAAGTCCTAACTACAGAGCCCTGTTTGTAGCTAATTAGGAGTCAAGTTATTAGATACTGAGGCTCATTAGGTCAGTTGTGGGTTGTTCCCTCGGCTGAGTTATCGCATACGTGAGTTTGGGCCCAAGTACTCCCTTCTAAGCGTATGTTGAAGTTGACAGTGTTTCCCTGGACATCTGGGAATACTTGAAGGTAATGATGCTTTAAGGGTCGGAGTCAGCAACCTCGCATGGTGCCATGTTGACCAATAAACAGGTTTTACTTTTGTCTTAGAAGAAAAATGATTTGCCTTTAATTACAAACATACCTGGAGGTCCAGGAAAGACGTGGGCGTCTGACTTAGTTCATGGACGTGGGGAATACAATAGCAGGTCGCAAAAAGCACATTCCTTCTCCATTAATTTTTGAAGGGCTTTGATCTGGGCCTGTGGAGAATATGGCTTTGGCTTCACTAGTCTTTTGTTGTTGTTTGGCCCTGAAAATGATTTCTTATTTCTTGCTCAGAAACCAGCCGTAGGGAATTTAAAGGTACTTCCGTCTTGTAATTACCTCTTTACGTAGAAGAACCATCAGTCTGCTTTGATGTACATCTCAGACCCTAGATTTTTTTCTTATGAGTATTTAAAATGACACGGTTGCAGGAAAAGTTCTAAGAAACTCTGTAATACAAGCTGCAACTCGACTCAGGATTTAAGAAGAGCAGAAGTTGGGCACAAAGCCTTGTGTTCTCTACCTGGAAATGCGCAATTGGCTTAGCGTGGAGTGCCTGCAGGTATCCCTTCTGAGATGGACACTTTAATGGGCTGAGTGACGTCTGAGGAGTACCCGGGACTGTGCATTGCTCATTGAATTAAACAATAAGCTTTCAAAGCAATTTCAGTAATTCTTTGTGTATATTTGATACAGCATTAGGGAAGAGAACAGTAGATGTTTTCATATTAAAGTATAGCTTCTGGTAAGTGCTTTTTCAAGGAATTTATAATTCAATGGATTTATAAATGTCTCTACAAGATCAAACTTAATGTCTTAGTCTTTCTGCTGTTCCAAGATGTGGGTGGAAGTGGATCTATTTATTCTACTCATATGTGATGCTGGTTTTTGGTGTTTGCTGTATTATATTAAGTATATTCTGGAAGATGTTCATGGGGGTATAAATTGAATCTTTTCACTGATGTAAAAGATTACATATTTGTTATGACTTTGGTAGGAAGAATACTTAAATTAGGAGACTGTTACAAAAATGTAGTCAGGGGACTCATTTGGCTGTTGTAAATAAGGCATCCTACACCTCACCCTTCTGATGAAACAGGATGTTCTTGCAAGGAAGATGTGCCTTTTTCTGACAGCGCTGCTCTGAGAAGGGTGATTGCAGCAGCTGAGTATTTGTGAGGCATCTGCTATGCTGGAACAGGCCCTTTTTTTTTTTTTTTTGAGATAACTTG
>NW_015090867.1:485340-552394 GCF_001431845.1 Calidris pugnax | reverse complement strand
CTGAGAAGGGTGATTGCAGCAGCTGGGTATTTGTGAGGGACCTGCTATGTGGAACAGGCCCTTTTTTTTTTTTTTTTGGAGATAACTTGTGGAACAGAGAACCTCTTAACAATTTTTTTCGGTGTCTGCATCAGACTTGCCTCTTTGTTGTGTGTTTTTCTTGTTACTACCTGGCAATATATGAAGGTTCAAAGCAGGGATTTAGTCACCAGGTGTTAGTGGTCACTGGGTGATATTATCAGTTTTGATGATATGAGAACTTAGTATGTCCCATCCCTGTACATGAGACACAGTTTTCAGTACAGTGGAAATAGGTGACTTCAAAGAAGAATTTTGTATCGACTCTTGAGTGCTGCAGAACTGCCCAGAATAAATAAGTATTCAAACTCAAAATTGTCAGTTAGTTTACCAGTGTGTGTCTAACAGCAAATATTTGTCATTTGACTAGGGCACTCTGAAGTATTTGTTTCATCCTTAAACTGAACGCTGTATGTCTCAGAAGGAGGCAAGAAATCAGATTTTCTCTGAATAATGGGATGCATACTCCTCCTACGAGTAACAGTCTCAAGTGGAGGAAATGCTCCCATCAGCTTACGTTTCAGATATGAAGCAGGTACTAAAAATGATGACTGGCTACGTAGGATCATCATGACAGTGCTGCTTGTGCTGGAGCAGAGCAAGATAAATGGGCTGCTGTGATTTCACTTCCATCAGTGAAGTGCAGCGACACATAGAGCGTCTCCTCTCTTTATTCCTGCCTGTCTTTCACAGTGTTACAGAGCTTGAAGATGCAGTGTAAAATATTCCACTGTCTCGAAACAGCAGTCGCAAGAGTTATCTCTTGAATTAACCTTCATCTCAAGCGTGGCAGCGATGAAGTTCCTATTCATTGCGAGGAGTTTTAACCAACCAGCCTGTGATTAGATCTGTCCAGACCGTCCATCAGGGAAGCTGGGTTTCAAGTGGAGGCATCCAGATTAGTAGGTGGTTTATTTGAAGTGAATTATTGAGTGTAAATATTAAAGTAATCAGAAATAAATCTTCTGAATGGTGAAATTATCCACTCGCCAATGATGAACTTTGGAGCGATTAGTTGTAATTGTAAGGTAAATAGATAAGTCTTGTTTAATCGGACACTTAAGTAATGTTGCTTGCATTGAACTGAGTTACACTTTGAACTCTGATATTCAGGGCAGCGTTTGATTCCCTGGCATTGTTTAATACAACTCTTGAAAAAATATATACTTATATAGTTCTGGATGGTGGACTAAAAAGCGAATGGCTTATTTCTTTCAAAACCTTATCGTTTTTTTCTTGCCGTCGATCACTTAGTCCTGTTGCTCCCTGTGAGCACATCAAATGCCTTGAATAAAATAATTTCCAGTATATTCCTCCAAAGTATTGTGGATGAGTAATCAATCTTGCAGGCAGCCTGTGTACCTGTGGCACAGGAGCTCACATTTCATGGTCTTAAGATAAGAAGGTGCTTGAATCAAGGGCTGTAAGCTTTCTCCTCATTGAAATTAAATGTTTCTGTTTGTGAAAACATTTGGAATTCAGAAGAGCAAAGGAAGGACTCTAATAATTGGAAAAGGAGCAAGTAGAGGAGGAAACTTTTCAACATCTCTTTGCCTTGGAGATGAAATGCTGGAACATAATGTGGTTTTATATACGCACACATAGCATAAAATAATCAGTGGAGTTAATTGGCTTTCTTCCATGTGTTCTTAGTAAATGATGAATAAAGAGGATTGCTCATAAGAAGCGTCAGCTTTCAATTAAACGCGCCCTATTCAGCCCTTGGTTCTTTGATGCAGGAACAAGCACATGCCCATTTCTGAGCTGCTGATGAGCTGCTTTCAGCTCTTCACAATTAAAGGAGCGTCGGCCGCATGTGACAAACTTCTGAAACTTGCGTAATGCTGACTCTGCTCCCTGAGCCGAGGGAGCTAGATGGCGCCATCGGCCTGGCTTTTGCCTCCCCAAATTTGGGTTCAAAAGGTGCATTTCAGGTAAAATGAGCTCATTTTCTGCCCTGGAGCTCTGTGCTCTTGGCTGGCTCACGGTTGGGCGCCTATAAATGTGGGCAGCACCTGGTTGGTGGGTGTTAATTTCTGGTGGCCTTAATTATCACTATGGTATCGATTGGAGAAGTGATGGTGTCTCATTAATGCCAAAGCATGTGATGTATTTGGAGAGGTAACCCCTTCCCTCCTCGGGTGAGGGGATGGGGTACAAACTTGATGGAAGTGCTAATTTGAGGCAAGGGCTGTGATGTGATAAATTATGTTTAGAAGTGTAAGGGCAGACTGTGGTGTCCTCCTGCAGAAGGAGGGGTGGGTCGAGGGGAGAAGAACAGATTCATGCAGAAGGACTGCACGTTAATTAATGGGGTGTTTTTGTTATTGTTTCAAGTGTCTCACTTCTATTCCTGCCTCCTTTTCCATCTCCATTTACTCTGCCCTGAACCTCACTTTTATGCAGCGTTTTCCATTAGGAAAGCGAAGGAGCCCAGCACGAGTTATATCGTGTATTTTCCATTCTTGGTGAGGTGGTGGATTGCTAAACTTTGTCTTATGGAACAGAACTTTGAGATCTGGGACCTCTTGAAAACTGGCTAATTGCTTATAAAAATATTTCCGTGCAAAGTTGCACAACGCAGGCTTATGGAAACGCGAACTTGGTGGAGAAAATCCCAACCCTGATCACAGCTGTTAGAGTCAAGCATGTAAATATTTATGCAACTGGAATTTTGGGGGCCCTGGCTGGGTTTTCTCCCCGTAGCGTTGCAGGTTATGCAAAACCCTTGGAGCTCCTTGTCCGGGTTGGGGTGTTTGTGTTCCTCGGAGCGTTGGCTGATTTTTTTCCTAACCATGGCAGAGATGTGCAGTAACAGTTTGTGACCGTGCGGTGTCTTCCTGCATTTCGGCCGTTGTGTAACGCGCCGGGACTGTGATTGGACACGGGAGGGTTATACAATGGAGTGAGCCCAACCAGATTATAAAAATCCCGCTCCGGTGGTATGTCTGCATCCCTTCGGGCTGCGGCTGCCAGCTCGGGCGCTGGCACTGGGCTGGGCTGGCTGAGAGGTGCTGGAGGAACTGGGCTCAGACGGTCTCTAGGAGCTGGTACAGGTTTCTGGAGGTAAGAGCTGCTTTGAATTCAGGTGTTAAGTGGGGATGACTACCAAAATTCAGCTGCTTCAGTGTGGGCATTATTCAGTAAGAAAACTTCAACCTGACAAACGCAGGTTTTTAATAACTTAAGTTTCAATATCTTAAAGATTTGAGGATTTAATTTTTCATTTAAAGATTGTTATCACTGTAAAGAGAGTCTCAAAAGTACTTACCCTCTTTCCTGTTTACCAGTACACTTTGGCTTCCTTTTAATTTTTAAAATGGGAGAAATTCATACAAGGTTTATAGAGTTCAAAAGAGATTTTAAGAATATTTAACACCCAAAGTGTAGCATATTGGTTAGTTTTTGGAGGTTTCCTGAATTCCAAGTCTTTTATTAAGTTATATTAAGTGGAAGTGAAATATTTATTTCAAGACAAGCCTAATAGATCCAACTGAGTGTAAGCGTTTTCAAGTGGGGTTTTGTATTGCTTACTGGACTAAAATCCTTCTGTGAGTATCTGTTTCAAAAGCAGACGTGGGAATGTCTAAGCCTTTGGAAAGGAGCTTCGTATTCAGAGTTGAAAAAGTTGGCACATTACCCTGATTCGCTTAATAAATGGAATTTTTCCTAGATGAGTCTCTTAACTTCACTTTTGTTTTAATGTGATTAAAGTTTTGGAGGAAAAAAAAAGTAAGTAGCTTTCATCAAAGTGCCAAGTAGAAGTACAAAGCAAGCTGAGAAAAGAACCAGTGTGTGCTCAGGTTGCCTTCGGAGAGCTGGGAGGGAGCTTAACGAACTGTGTATTAACATCCATAATAACGTGGAGGTATCTGAATTCTTAGATTATTAATGCTCCACGGGGAGACTGTAAGGACTGTATCCTATTATAAATCAAGTTAATGTGTACCATAAACAGCGAGGGAGGTGTACAGTGCCAGAAGTGAGGCTATAAAGTAGTGATGTGTTTTATAAAGAATGGTGATATGCTATTTCACTTTTATTTACAGTGAGCATCATTGGTATCTAGAGAGTGCTGCAGGTGTCATTTGATATCAGTCACTTGATGTCAAGCTGTAAAATTGTTATCTCCTAGATTTTCCTTACACTTCTCTGAAATGTAATCTTGGGGCTTCTTCTGTATAGTTCTTTCTTGGTCTTCGTTAGGTCTCTGTTAATGAAGAGCATTGCATACATGTTGATGGCATCTCCTATCATGTTGCACAAAATTTGGTGAAATTCTTACTTATTGGAACAATAAAATGAGAGTAATGGGGTAAAAGATGAGTGAGGAATGGCTTGACCAATAATGGTTTTGACCAAATTCACCTTCGGGTTGACATATACTTACTGGAAATACTCATATTTCAGATATTTTTATTTAGAATTGCAGCCTAAATAAGATCTTTTTGAATAATTTAAGTAACCAAACATGGAGTTTTGGAAAGCTGTGCGAGCCTTTGTTAATGTCTCATTCAGTTGGATTTAAGTCCTCTTCTCAACGAGCTCATTCACACAGGAAGTTAATGAGATTTAGCTAATGTGCTTTAAATCAACGGAAGGTTTGAGCTCGGCATAACTTTCCTGTGCATCCTTGTGTAGGCATGCCCTAATAACGCGGTCAGTTGTTAAGACATACTATTCTGGACGGCAGTCAAAATACCAGCTACTTAAAAATTCATTAGTGCCTACAAAGAAAAAAAAATGTTTGTGCTTTGAAGACCTACTTTGAAGTGAAGTTAGAAACTAACTCTGGACCGAAACTTCTTAAAGCGCCCGGCAACTCTTTGTCTTTTTAAACTCTAAATGCTAAGAAGTTTGGGCTTATTTAAAATAGCGCTACTTTGTCTGCTTTACTGCAGGTAAAGGGAAATGATGCTTTTTGTGAAGTGTTGCATTAGGAATTTGAAGTACACTTTTTTCTTTTTAAGCGTGGATGTAGTTTGCTCTTGATTGGCGGGGTGGGGGGAGAATCTTCTCTGTAGCATTTAAGGAGGTGGTAGCATTTTGGTGCCCTTTAATTTCATGGGAAGGAACTCTGGGTGCAAGAGGCGCCTGGTAAAGGCAAATCATGAGTGTTTTTTCAGACCAAAGAGGCTCAGTTTCAAAAATAGCCTGAGGAAAAGCTCTACTTAAGACGAAAGAGGGAAGATGGTTTTTACATGTAGCAACAGAAGATTTAAGCGCGGGTGCTATGCGGCTTTTTTCACATCTTTAAGATGGTCAAAATCCC
Source organism: Calidris pugnax (assembly GCF_001431845.1). Classification (NCBI taxonomy): domain Eukaryota; kingdom Metazoa; phylum Chordata; class Aves; order Charadriiformes; family Scolopacidae; genus Calidris; species Calidris pugnax. The sequence continues at coordinate 547,044 of NW_015090867.1, read as the reverse complement.
CTGGAAGGTTGAAATAATGCCCTGGGGGGGGCACACCTACGTATCTGGAATGGTATGTGGGGCAGAGGAGATGATGGGTGCCCTGTCCAAGTGCCAGTCTGGAGAGGGAACGCTGGTGGCCCCACCGAGGCAATTGAACTTGTGGTTGTGGGTCTGCAGACAGCGCTTTGATTGCATCATGTGAAGTGCTCGCTGGGCTTTATTCGCTTCACTAATGAATCCTTTGAAATGGGGAGAACCTATTTGCTTTGTAGGAAAACATCAAGCAACTTCTTGGACGACTTTGAGTAGTAAAGTTGCCGCTTGTTTGATTGCTTGTAATTTGGTCATCAGTGTTTTTAAACCCCCTTGATAATGGATTGTTTCATTTTTAACAATTTCTCAGAAACAGCTTTTCAGGGTTACTGTATTTATGCTGATAAATAGCACATGTGAAGAGCGGTGGCAGGCAGGCTGGAGAGGGAAAGGGGAGAATCTTGTTCTAATGTTCTCCTAGTATTAAAAATAGCATAATTCAGGAGTTACTAAAGTGAGGACACATAGAAATACAAACCACAGTGCCTGATGCACAGAGGACCAGGTGTGTCTAATAACAGGAAGAGGAATCTTAGATTTTTATTCATTTTTTTTATACCTTAATGGCACAAAATCAGTAGAGAAATTTTGTGCAACATGTTTAACTAGAGCCAATAGCAATCTGGAGAAAGCTGCTGTTCCATAATTAACTGGGAATTGTCTGGCCAGGGGCAGCTGTACCCTGTAAGTCAACTTGGCTAATTGGAGCCTCCACAAAATTCCTTAATTGTCTGCATTGCCAGTCTCCTGTTTCCCTGATCACTTTGGTACAGTGTTTCCATGAAGGACTTCCTTCGGAAACTTCCCTGATCTCTTGGCATCCATCCTGCAGCCACCTGCATCTCCTGGAGAATCTCGTGCCGATCCGAGCCTGTCCCCCTCCTCCGTGGCTCCTGGTGAACATCAGCTGGCAACCAAACTGGGAGCAGCTCTTTCCCGCGGCACGCGGCTTCATTAGTGAGTCCCCAGTGCTATAGAGTAGCATCAGCCACTTGGCCTAAATGCGCTTTCTTAAACTAAACAAACTAAATGTGGTGTGTTTGTTCCTGGCTTAAACTCTTTATAGCTGTCCAACGCTACAGGAACTGAGAATTTATCTGTAGTCGCCGTCTGCAGCGCGGCCTTTCCAGCAGCAGCTCTGCAGGGCTCGCAGCACTGGGTACGAGTGGGTGAAATGGATTTTAAAACGAACTGATTTTATCTTCTGCTCAGACTTGGTACATTTTAACAATAAATCATCCTGCCGTGCAGGCAGCCCGAGTCCCTTTCCACATCTCTGTTGTGTATCTCTTGCCAAAAATATAATCTCAGGCATAGGGGATGCCTTCATTTGTGTTTAAGCACATCGGGTACTTGAGTTTCAGAGGTGCCAAACACTTGAAACTGCCGTTAGGGGTGGTGGAACTCCAGATCTACGGCTGCAATTCGGGTTATTCGCCTCAAGTGTCTTGAACTTATTTAAAATTTAGGTGAAGCTAACCTTGGCTGATAGAAGGTTGGACAACTTCTGGCTGAACGTCATCTCTGCTTGCAGGAGAAAGTTGCTGTTATTCATATGAGTCTGACAGCTAATTACAAATAATAAATTGAAGATTGTAATTAAGCTGTCACCTTAATTTGATTCTAATCTCCTTAGTGGATGTGCTAAGAGCTCTCTTGGCTCTTCAGCCATCTGTAAAAGCCAGAAAGGTCCTGGGCTGGATCTGACACCACTCCTTCCTCGGGGCGGTGCGACATGTGCTTTCCAGGTGCGGTACCTCCGTAGCTCCGGGAGCCTTTCCATCACTACCTGCTAAAGAATGTGCTGTTTCATCGCCAGCTTGTTCTCTAACCACGCCTGGTGTGCTTCCTTTAGGACTATTTGCAGTGTAGGGCCACCAAATGTAGGTCAGTTCCCGAGTCAAGGAGGAGAGGACAGGCCCACAGGTACTGATTAACTAAATTAATTCTGTTTGACACTTCTACTATGCTAAGAGATAGCTGGTCTGAGAGGTAAGTTTATTCCCTCCTACGATTCTTCTTTTACCTCCTTCACCAGCTGGTTTTTGTGTGTCCCAGCCCTCTTCCAGCAGAACTTGATGTTGGAGGGAAGGCTCTACAGCAAACTGCAACTATCAGGCAACCAATTTCCATTTATCTTTAAAAACAGCTCTGCCACTTTATAGAGGAGTACAACATTTGAGGTTGTCCAGCAGCTTCTGGCTGCTGCTGTGGTTTTAGGAGGCCTGGTACCACTTCTGAAATGCTGCTGCCCCGTCATGCAAAGCACTAAATCAGGCAACTTTTAAGTTGTGTTCCAACTTTGTGCCTGTTGCTTGTGTTTATCTGCTCGGCTTTGTGCTGGGTCAGCTCTCTCCTGTCCTCTCAATGCAGCTGCACAAATCGATAGGGAAAGTCTAAAGTATTTTGGCTAAAATCTCTGTGTGCTGGGCCTGGCTCAGTCGATAGAAATTTGTGATCTGGTTGGAATTTGTGATCTGGTAGGAATTTGGAAAGACCCTTACGGTTTTAGGAAGTTTTTGTTTTGAATTTGAAAATAAGGAAATACACAGAGCTGCTTCCCTCTTAGAGCTCCTGAGAAAAAAAAACCACCAACCCACCAACACCTGCATCATTCTTACACTTTGGTAAAAAGCATAATTTTCAGAGTTGAAAGTTATTGTGACAATCGTGGGAGAACCTGAGCTCCAGACTAAGCTTCTTCCAAAGGGTTAATCTCTAGTTCTGCTTGATGCAACTGCCAGGCAAGGAGTTTTGTTGTATGGACACTATAATCCCAGGTGTGGTGCTGCCAGTCTGACAGCCCCTGACAAATTGTTGACTCTTCTAATGGATTTTTAAAGCAAAAAACCCAAACAAGCAGACAAATGCCAAGAACCTGTTGCCCCAAGCTGTAGCTGTAGCCTCTGGAGGTTGGGTTGGTTTTGTTTACCCCCGTCTGTGCTTTGCCAAGCTCAGGATTCAAATGTTAAAGGCCCTCAAACACAGCACTGTAGAGATTAATGCCATCACAGCAAATCTGAATATTTTTATTTGTCTTTTGTAATTGTTAACTGGGTATTCTCAGAATGATACGGAAAAGCAGGGAACATTTATAGGGGGTTCAGCCAAGAGCTAGATCAAATGATGCTGCTTTTAAAGAAAACAGTGCGTGCAAAGGAGAAAATCTATATATTACATTTACCTTCTCCTTTAATGGGCTTCATGGGCCATTTTTCCATTCCATGTTAATAAGCTGTTTATGTGTATCTGTATCTTCTGCCCAGGTTAAGTCTTGAATCTAGTAAGAGATGAGTTTTCAAATGATTTTTAGGTAGACTTGCATGCAGTTTGGTACCTTATGAAGTAGAAGCTTTTCGTGCAGCCTGTCTTGGTATATGGGCAGATTTCTCTGCAGGAGAACCTTTGTTGTATGCTTCAGTGAAGGTTTTTATTTGTGGCAGAGGTTCCAGAGAAATGACTTGCAGGCAGAGACTGAAAGGAGGGAAAGAAAAGTATGTTTAATTGCAGTCTTGAATTGTACATCTCCATCTCTGATGGTTTTTGTTGTTTTTCTTTCAGTGAACTTTGAAATGCATTGTAACTTGTTAAAACAAAAGGGGAGCTCCCTTGGTAAAACAGAAAATGTGGTATTAGTGGTCATGAACTACAGATGTCAAACCAGACACTCCTGTAGCTTTGTGTCCCTCCTGATGGTATCAAAGTGTGGAAGTGAGAAAATGCAAGTGTGTGGAAGATCCAGAGTGGCCTTTCCCCAGCTGGGAGGGTTTTCCTCCTGTGAACTTGCATCTGGACTATCCCCTGCAGTAACTATTTGTCCAGATACTGATCTTATCTAAAGCATTGTAAGGCTGTGACAGCTTTTGGCCTTCCTGGGTTAATCATGTATGAGCACTGGAGATAATTTGATACAGAAAGAGATGAATGTTAATCAGTATCTTGGTGGAAATTTCACTTCACTCCAAGGCAGCAAGTAATTCAGTGTACTGTGTGTACCGAGCTGCTGGTGAATGACTTTTATCTCTTTTTACATGGCTTTTCAGCTTCTGATCAGTTAAATGTGTTACAGAGGGCTATAAAGGTCTGAGTCATCTTGTTCAGCTATGCTCAGTTGGTGGGATAAGAGGTCTGATAAAACAGACTGATATCTTTCAGATAACCTAATCTATCTCCTGCTGCCTAAAGATTTCTGTTTCAATTCAACACGTGATTGCAGAATAAAAGTATTCTGAAAAATCTCAGTTTATCATCTGTGCCATAAAGTGCAAGTTTAATTGCTGAGTAGAAGCAACAAGATTTAGATTTGTTCTCCACATTTTCTGCATGTTCCCCCCCCCAACACATGTATGTAGTGTTTGTGTGCATATAAATGTGGGTGTACACACACATACACACTCTCCCTCTCTCTAGGAAAATTAGCAATGAGGCTGGTTTTGCCTGTTAATTGGAGTCACTTGTTGGTCATTATCTGGGAACCCTCATCCAACCACTATCATTCCAGCCATTGTGGTTTGGCTCTCAAGAATTCATAGGAGGCACAGCTTATTTGTGTGCTCTCCTGATGTAATTCTCAAGAACAATTCCCGAGCAACGATCACGTCTCCGCTGAGCAGACAGCGGGCTGACTGTTTTGCAATGCAAAGTAAAATAGGATTATATGGTCTTTTCTTTTGCATCGGTGGAGATGCTGGTTAATGCTAACTTAAGAGGCTTACGGTGCCAGAATACTGTAAACCAGCTCTCCTGAATGGCAGGTTTCCTGCTGGTGTAACTCTTACACTGGTATTTTATTGGCGTGGCTGTATTTCTCAGGGAGGTGTAATTCTGCCCTTTCCCTCTTCCTTTCCAATCTGAGCTGATAAAGCTGCCAGACTAAACTACGCCTGTCTCCATCGCTGATTTTCTTGGAGAATAAAATATGTCTGCATTGACAGAAAAAGGCAAATTCTTTTATTTTCTTTTTCGTTCTTTCTTGTGTGCTTGAAAAAAATCCTCGTACCTCTACAATAAAAGCAAACAGAACCCCTCAAAAAACCTCTCCACCCCAGAGACCCCTCCCACTGCCCCCAAACCTTTAACTGGTGTCACTCTCTTAGTCCTCTCTAACCTGTTGGTGTCACCTCTCAGACCTACATAGGCAGCTTTGAGACGACTGTTCATAGAATCGTGGAATGGTTAGAGTTGGAAGGGACCTTAAAGATCTTTGAGTTCCACGCCCCCTGCCTTGGGCAGGGACACCTCCCACCACACCAGGTTGCTCCAAGCCCCCTCCAACCTAGTCTTGAACCCCTCCAGGGATGGGGCGGCTTCTCTGGGCAACCTGGGCCAGGCTCTCACCACCCTTAGGGGGAAGAATTTCCTCCCATCATCTCATCTCCATCTCCTAATTTTTGGTTTAAAACTCTTCCTTCTCATCTTATGGCTCCCCTCCCCAAGCACCATCCCTGGAGGGATCTAAAAGCCGGTGCTGAGGGCCGTGGGGCAGTGGTGGGTTGGGCAGTGGTGGGTTGATGGTTGGTCTTGGTGAACTTCAAGGTCCCCTCCAACCCAGGGAAGTGGTGGAATGGCCAGGGAATCACAGCCTGGTTTGGGTTGGAAGGGACCTTCAAGATCATCCAGTTCCACCCCTTCTAGTGGCTGGGGCACCTCCCACCACACCAGGTTGCTCCAAGCCCCCTCCACCCTAGTCTTGAACCCCTCCAGGGATGGGGCAGCCACAGCTTCTCCGGGCAACCTGGGCCAGGCTCTCACCACCCTGAGGGTGAGCAAAGAAGTTCTTCTCCACATCTTGGCTCCATCTCCCCTCTTCCAGTGTCAAACCCTTCCCCCTCCTCCTAGGGCTCCCCTCCCTGATCCAGAGTCCCTCCCCATCTCTCCTGGAGCCCCTTGAGGGACTGGAAGGGGCTCCAAGGTCTCCCCGGAGCCTTCTCTTCTCCAGGCTGAACCCCCCTAACTCTCTCGGTCCCTCCTCCCAGCATCTCCGTGGCCTCCTCTGGACCCACTCCAACAGGTCCATGTTCTGCAGAGATTGGAGGAGGCATCACTGCTTTTCTGAGCACGGAGTCGGGACCAGGGAAACTAATTTAAAGTAGCTGTTTGTGTCTGGAGATTTGCACTTCTTGAAGGGGAAGTTACTGTAATAATGGGAATGTCTTTTCCAGAAAGGTGTAACAGTGAGCACTCTAACTACTCTTTTCCTTCAGTCTTAAGTTTGAGTGAGAAATCATTAATTATGTTATCTTAATATTTACTTTAAGACACAAGTCTTAATTAACCTCTTATTTGAAGGTGCTACTTTCCATTACGTTTTGATTGAATTAGGAGTGCTTCCAGGCTGTCTCATTGTATCTCAATGTATCCCAAGTAGTGTTTCTTATGTATGTTTATTTTCTCTCTTAAAAAGTTAGGTCGCTTTGAAAGACTAATGTCTCTTTCACCTCAAGTAATCAGAATTTTCTAGCAAATGGGCTATTAACAGCTATTAAGAGGTTCTAAAATATTACTACTCTGTAATTTTTCAAACAGTGCTAAATTGCCCCTAGCAGAGGGGTCTTTGTCAACTTTCATTATTGCAATTACAGGAGACGTTCAAGCTGCTGGCGTTTCCTGCGCTGCATTTTGGAAGGAAGGTTTAAGAAAAAACCCAAACTCTATTTTATTGCTTTCTGATATATACATAACTGTGTTTTTGGGACAACATGTCCATTAGCTGCATTCCCACCTCTAGGAATTAAGGTGAAAATGTCGTGAACTTGCTTTTGAAGTAACGCTGGTGGGTAGTGGGGTTTGCTGCTTGATTGTGTTCCTGGCTTTGCAAAAAATTTCACTTGATATGATTTTGAAAAGGTCATTTTTCAGGTTCCATCATGTACTTCCATCTGTAGCTGTGCTTCTTTTGTCTGCAGCTGCAGGTTTTTTTGAGGTTCAGGTCGCAAAACTTGGTTTGTTGAAGAATTTTTCTACCCTGTCCTGTGGCAAGTTTAGGTTAAAATCTATTAATTCATGTACCTTACTCTTGGAAATGGCAACAGTGTGGATGAGCCTGGACTGGCAGGGCTAATTTAAGGAACAAACCATGGGAAAACCATACTGTAGTGATCCCTCTGGGAAAACAAGAGAGAACCAGTAGCCTGTACGATCTTTCCTGTTCCTGTGCCAAAGCAGGAGTGATACTAATTAAAATGCAGTTTTATCCTGAAGCAGTTGCTTCAACATCCTCAGGTAGGTTACTCTGAACGTCCCCTGTGGAACTGGGATAATTTTGGGTGAGGGTCTTCACCAGAAAAGGCTGTTTATGTCTGTGTGAAATGGGCTCACTGAAAGTCAGGTGTGCTCCACCGTCCATCTAGGATGCTTTTTATTTAAAAACAAATCATTTTAGAAGGAAGGATTTAGTTTTACAGAGGTGAACTTGTAAGTAGGTCTACAAATTCACAGTCTGCAAATTTACAAGAACAAGCTCTTTTTACATCACTGCGTGGCTGCAGGACAGGTACTTTGTTCCCAGAAAGTTCTATGTGAAAAAGAAACAAACCCAAGGTTTCAATATACCACCAATAATTGGAGACCACAAGAGGAGAACGAGGGAATAGTCACAGTATTCCCATCATGAAAAGAATTTAAAATGCCATCAGCTTTATCTGTAAATGATAATCTGCTAATTATCAAATCAAAAAGGAACGATAAGAGTGGGTGAGTCATGAGCCTGAAAGGGAACCAAGGCTGCGGGGCATATGTGTTTGTACATCTATCTTAGGTAATCAAGAAAAAAATGAATTTCTCTCTTCAATTCTAGGTGGCATTGATGCTAACGATACTTAAAAAAGCAACCCTAATGTCCCAGCTGGATTCCTGAGCACTTTTGTGATTCCTGGAGGTGCTGCTGTTGAAGTAAGAAATTGTCCTTAGTCTGTCATCCCAGGAGCACCGCTTGGGTGCTGCATGCAAGTCCTTGACATTCTGGAAACAATGGGGATTGGCAAGAACACCACTTCCAAATCGGTGGAGGCAGGAGGCTCAACAGAAGGCAAATATGAAGATGAATCTAAACATCCCACCTTTTTCACCCTGCCTGTAAGTAAGACACTCAGGTGCTGCATCCTCCAGCTCGGTGTGAATTGGTGAATAAGGCTTTGTTCCAGCCATGCTCTGCAAACCCTTTATTTCCACAAGTAGTAAAATCTCTTTTGCCACTTGTTTATGTATAAACATGGCCAGTTATGTTCTTTGTAATTATTTCACTTCTGCTTCCAAAGCAGTGCTGTTTGCAGGACGTGCAATTCCCTGGGCTGTTCGTGATTAGAACAATTAATTGTCCTCGTGCAGAAGGCACCAATTCCCCCCCAAATGTCCCAAGTTACTCGACTAAGAGTAGCAGGTGACAGCAAGGAAACATTCATTTTCAGGTGTACCCTTCTGCTTTACGTGTTTGCCTCTTGAAGAACTTTTCCAGTCGCTCTGCTGCTGGTTCCCCCCCACCCAGTAGACACTTCAAGGCTTTGAGGAGCTCTATGGGATGGCTTTAGCTTTTCTGCATATTCCTAGCCGTGCCCTTACAGAGGGGATTGCTTGCCCTGCTTGTGGTGTGTTCTGACACAATGTCAAAGGCAGATGTCAAGGGAGAAAACTGAATGACGTGATTGTAGAGAAAAATGTTTATTTTAAGACCTCGTGTGTCTCGTTTCATTTTTAAGGTCGTGATAAATGGTGGAGCAACATCCAGTGGTGATCAGGATACAGAAGACACAGAGTTGATGGCCATCTATACTACAGAAAATGGCATAGCAGAAAAGGTATGTAGTGATTTCCTTCTAGTTTAGAACTCATTCTTGCTTTTTCAGCTCTGTTATTTGTCTGCAGCAGTGTTACGTGGCTGAGAGGTTTTCTTTCTCTCCTCAAACATGCTGACTTGCAGGTTCAGATCAGGCTTGGGGGAATTGTGTCCTCATGACTCTTCTGGTCACACGTTTTGGTTGCAGAACTCAGGGAATGACTCAGCAAATGTTAGAAGCAGTTAAAGCACTTTGACCTGCCACTGAAATTCATAATATGCAATTTTTTGATTTCTTCATTTCCACTGGCCTTTTGCATGGTTCCCCTGATAAGGTCATTCTTTTCTCTTCTACGGTGCTTAACTTCTTCTGCATTTAGGTGGTGTTGAGCACCTTCAAAAGTGGGGTCTTTCCCAATTTTTTCCAAGCTCCAACCTCATAATCTTAATTATTCTAGTCCTTTTTCCCAGTAGGGAGCTGCTTATTATTTTTGAGTAACAGCTTTATGAAGGAATTTCAGGCCATTCATAAAAACCCTTGAATGTTTTTCCTTAGGATAATAATGATTGTACATTAGCTGTTCAGGAAGACCCAGTTGAAGCTGCTAAGGAGACCAAATTGGTTGTGATTTTTCCAGTTTTTTTTCTCAATTTCATCATTCCCTAAGCCTGTCCAATAATAATATTAATAATAATATTAATAATAATCTTGCAAGCAGCGACAGCATGAATCTGAGCTTTTGTTTAAAATAAGGTAGAGGATTACAGTAAATCTGAACAGCATCTTTTCCTGAAATGTTTGTCTAATTGGCTTTGTGCTTAAGCCTTATCTCCAAAAAGCCTCAATTTGACCAAATTTTTCAAATGTCCTAAGTGGAATAAGAACAAAGCTCTCTTGATTCCAAGCAAGAGCATCATGGTGCTCATATCTTTCAGGCTGTAACATCTTTTGGGACAAGGATGGTATCAAAGGGTGTGGTTAAGTTTTTCTAACTCGGCCATCAAAATTCACTTCCGAATTTGAGATTTTTAAAATACACCCTGAACGGGTGATTCTGGCAGAGTTCCTGCAGTGTCACAGTTTAGAAGAATGCTTTGAATGCCACGATGTGCCTTTGTACCCTCTGTCTCTGAGAGACAGCCTGTCTGTGTGTCTCCAATACAGTTCTACTACCATCTTGATCATGCTGATATTTTAATGGACAAATTTTGGCAACTGTTGACATGTGTATGTCTGTGATGGCTGGTTTTTGGAGCGTGCTCAGACTAGCATGGAGAGAGACAATCTGATAAAAGCCTTGAGCAAAAGGTGTTGGGATGAAATTGTGCAACTAAGATTAGCCATCTCTAGACATTAAAGCATATCTTCCTGGCCTGTTTTTACCAAATGTGTATTTTTCTCCCTTCTACTTGATCCCTGTGATCAAAACTGTGCACAATGGATGATAATTCATCTTAAAGAGACCATGAGCTTTTAATCAACCAAATCTGCTTGAGTTAAAGCTTTTCTGTGGCTTACAATGAATGAACAGTGAAAGGAGGGGCTGCAGCAATTAACAGCCTCGTGTATTAAGATAGCATTTCTGGTAATCTAGGCAAACCGCCTGCTTTTCACTTAAAATAAGTCTGTGCTTAAGGCGTGTTTGTTCTTGGCTTTCCATTCCTCTTGAGAGATCGTTCCCCAAAAAAGTAAACAAAAAAACCTTGAATAAAAAGCCTTTGACAAAGAGGACTGCAATGTACTTAATTGCTGGAGGATGCCCAATGCTTACAAGGTTTGTTAGCTGAAACAATAAACGATTAGCCCAGATGAGAAATAACTGTATTGCTGCATCCCTATAAAATAAACAATACTATGTTGCTTATTGCTTAATAGAATTAATTTGAACATGTTGTCAGCTCTTTAAATAAAGTATTTCTCTAAAGGCCTTTCTTTTGGTCCTTCCCCCTAGTACTTGGTAACAGCCTTCGTCTTGCCTGGTTATTGGTGTTTGCTTCTTTGGATTTTTAGGTGGATTGTTTGGGGTTTTTTCCTTCCAATATTTTTGCACCACCTTTACCTCTGTCTCTGGTTTGTTGGGGTTTTTTTTCCACCCTTATATGTAGTTTTTCTGTGCGCTTTTTTTTTTTTTTTCATTTTTGTGTTGTCCCACCTTTGGCCAATTAAAAATTAAAAAGAATTAGTGTCTGATGGGTATCTCATTGGGGAAGGTGGAGTTCTTTCCCGGCAGTGCCCTGCAGCGTGCCGTGGCACACTTGGCACACCCCGGCACACAGTCAGCGTGTTAAACCAGCAGGCACACGCTCCGGGTAGGAAAGGGCCAGTGACTACCCAGTGACTTACTGGCAGGGGAGACAGACCTCGCCCTGCTCCTTAAATTCCTCTTGGTTCAGTCTTGGCCTCCTGTGTGTCGGTTCCCTTTAGCCATTATCTGCTAAAGCTTTCAAGGTGAGTTTCCTCTTCCAAAGCAGACAAAGGCTGGCTTTTGGAAGAGGTGAGAAGTATCATGGATTCATATTTTGGTTTTTAACTGCTGGAGAGGGTACAGCAAAGGGCCACAAAGATGCTGAGGGGCCTGGAGCATCTCTCTTAGGAGGAGAGGCTGAGGGACTTGGGTCTTTTTAGTCTTGAAAAGAGAAGACTTAGGGAGGATCTAATCAATGTGTACTAATACGTAAAGGGTGGGTGTCAGGAGGATGGGGCCGGTCTTTTTTCAGTGGTGCCCAGTGACAGGACAAGAGGAAATGGGCACAAACTTGAGTATAAGAAGTTCCACCTAAACATGAGGAGGAACTTCTTTGCTGTGAGAGTGGTAGAGCCCTGGAAGAGACTGCCCAGAGAGGTGGTGGAGTCTCCTTCTCTAGAGACATTCAAACCACCCCTGGACACGTTCCTGTGGGACCTGCTCTGGGTGGCCCTGCTCTGGCAGGGGGTTGGACTGGGTGATCTCCAGAGGTCCCTTCCAACACCATATGATTCTATGATTTTGTTTTATCCAACCACTTTGCTGTGTAGGACAGACATTGTTATGACAATTATGCCTTAAAGTTTGAAATTCTTCTGAAAAGGAGAGCTGAACTTGGTTAGAAGTTAACGATCTGTGCCCAGATCTGGGCTTTCTACAGGCTATGGACGAGTTGACTTGTTCCTAGGCCTGGTGCCTGCCCATCTTTTTGTCCTTTGCAGACAAGTGTAGGTATAAATGTAATAAAAGGCTCTGAAAGAACTAATAAACTTGCTGCATGTGCCGTGGTCTTCCTGGTGGAAACAGGTCATCGTTTCTGATTTTTGCTGCCCAAAGAAGATGAGGAATAGATATAGGGTAATGTAATAAATGGGCAGGTGGAAAACTTAAGGAATGTACTTGATGCAGCCTCATTGGGGCTATGAAGAAAAATTAGTGTTTGGCACTAAGTAGAACATTTAGGTAGCTACTGGATATTGTTCTGGCAAAGTCAGAAAAGCTAGAAAAGAGGCCAAAAGATGGGTTTTCAAAAGGAAGGGGCCAAAACGTAGCCACCAATCTGCACAAATCCTATACTGGATTTTTAGAGAACCTGGTATCCTGCATGGGAACATCATGAGCTTTGAAAATCCCATTTCTGTCCCCCTTTGGGAGGAGTGATACGGGTTGCTCAGTGCAGGGTGGTGGGTGCTTTATCTCTTCACACCACAGTCAGGTGAGGAACTATCCCCAGTTTGTTCCCCTAAATCTGTGCTGCTCTTGGGGTGACTCAACAAGCTACCGTTGACATGGTTCATGAAGCAAAGAGTTAACTTCTCCTGATGCTTCTCTGTTCCTACCTCACGGATAGATGTTGTAACCACTCTTACTCTTCCTTCATGACCTCTGCCTCTCTAAGTGTGTGATGACCTCTTCGGCAAAATGTTGAACAAACAGGCAGTATCACTGGTGAGCAAAGTTCTCAGGTGGAGCCTACGTTGCAGTGAAATCGAGGGGAGGTGAGGTGAGGCAATCATACACACAGTTTTTAACGAATTACGTATGTGTGTGTGTATAGTCTCTGGGGAAAGGTTAACAAAACTGCTTTATAAGAACAGGAAATACCACAGGAGCTTCTCCGGGTGAATCTTTATTTTCCTGAGCAAGTTCTTAGAAGAAGCCTTTAGTTATGATTGGTGTCCTGATGATTGTCCATAACTACGTTGGTTGTTGAGTCCTCCTCCTTCTGCCTGTCTTTGGCTCAGCAGCTTTGAGCCCTGCCTTGGATCTACACATCATTGACATGAGGGATGTACGTGGTTTTTGTAAGTTCCAGTTAGAGACAGGACATATACACGTTTACTGCTGCTCAGTGCTCTCCCTCCAGCACAAGGTGAAGCTCTAAAACTCAAGTTCCTAATTTTTTTGTTGTTTTTGAGAGAATCAGGTCAGGAGAGCAGTCTTTTGTTTTTCAGTCATTAAAAAAATTACATTAGCACTGCAAATTGGCAAGATGAGTTGTGCAGTGAAGAATTTCCCTTATTCCTCTAGTTAGGACCTATATCTTATTTAAACTAATCCTGGTGAACAGATTGCTCAGTGCTTAACATAATTTAAAAGAGTCTTCTGAAATTAGCTTTTCTATATTTTGTTTTTCCATTGTAACACCCACGACCTTCCCATAGCAGTGTGGTTATCTACGCTCCCTGAATTTGGATTAACCCAGTGGCATTTGTTTTCCCAACAGAAATCAGAGGTAAGAGGGGGAAGTACCACAGGACAGTCTGGCTTCCCTGACCTTGTAGACGATAAACCAAACGGAGATTATCTAAGCAGAATCTGTGGATGTGTTGGGATTTTTTTTTGAAGAAGTAAAGACCATTCGAGGCAAAGTCACGAGTCTGGCAAAGTTCCCGGTCTTTGTATAAGGCTACTTCACATGAGTTTGTTATGTTCTAGTGTGGATTAGGTCAGAACAGTAGTTATATAAGGTATTTTTTGGATAATTGAGCTGAAATGATAAAATCTGATACTTCCTCCTGCTTTTGTTGTTGGCATTCGGGCTTTGGAGCGTTGTGTTTTTGTTCTCAGGAATTTCAAAACCAGAGTTTGAATGAAATGATCCCACTTAGTTGTAAAGGAGAAATGATTGAGCTGAATCTTGTTTTACTGGAAAATCTGCAGGGATTTTGATGTGTGTGTGTGTGTGTGTGGTCAGTTGGCTCTTAGGGCACATGGTTGGCCAGAATGTGGTCTTGCTAAAATTCGGGCAGGTTTGGAGGAAATCCGGTTGAGTAATAGAAATTGGCCAGGGATGTATTCAGTTATAATGTTTGGTGGTGTTCTTGACTGCTTGCATGTGGGGTGGAAGGAAAAATAATAAAGCTTGTGGCTAAAAAAAGTTAACCAGGATTGAAATTGAGTAAGAATTAAGTGGGGAAGCAATTAGCATAATTAGGAACTCTCTTGTGTGTGATTTTGGTCTCTTAGGCAAGGACAGCCATTCTGCTGGGAAAATACCCATTCTTGACTCTTCTGCGTAGTTCCGATTCTTCCTTTCTTATTTTTTTTTTAATAAACAGTTCTGTTGTGATGATCCCATTTTGGGGCACCTTTTGGCTGCTGGATCAGTTATATCATAACCAAACAATTGTTGTGTTAGTATAAATGAGCAGGGAGTGGTTTATAGAAGTGAATGTGTTTGGTCCAAGTTCAGTGGCTACAGCCTGAGACGAGCTCGTTGTTGGAGGTAAAAAGCTTGAAAAATGTAACGTACCAGCATCACTTGGGAGTATTATCCCAGCCTTGGAGTATCTGGGGATGGCCTGATGGCTGGAATTCAGTTTGTTCATGTGTAACAGTAACCTCCTGTTGTCCTTTGTGTCCTCCTCCACTTTTTCCCCCTCCCCACCTCTCTGCCCTCCCCGTCCCCACAGAGCTCTCTGGCAGAGACCCTGGACAGCAGCGGCAGTTTGGATGCACAGAGAACTGACATGATTTACACTATCGAAGACGTTCCTCCTTGGTATCTCTGCATATTTTTGGGGTTACAGGTATGTTTTCAAAACAGGGATAATATTTTTCTCTGTGGCTCGTTGCACTTGTGTATGTGATAATTTTATTCTTCCCACGCTGTCACATATTTGAAGAAAGTGTTAAGATAGTTTCGTCTTAAGTTGATCACAAAGATCACTGTGTTGATAATGATCTATATTATTGTTTGCTGGCTTAGACATTTGTGAGAATGCCTTCAATATTTGCTCTCCTAAGCAGCTGTTAATAAATAAGTGAGCAAAAGCTAAGTGGTAAGCTTCAGAAAGTGACATTTGGCACCTCTGGAATTCAAGATAGGGAGGGTGGTTTAGTCCTGAAATCCAAAATCTTGAATATTAAAGCTGCTGCTGTAGCCATTTCAATTCTGCAAGCTTGATAGCATCATCCTGGACCTGTGGGAAGGCCAGGAAGGGGCAGGAAAATTCTGCTCTCCTTGGAGCAAGAGTGTGTGGTTGCTGCCCTGGGTAGGACTGTAGTGATGAGCTGGACCCTGCTGCCAGGGTGTGAAGCAGAACAGCTCCTTTCATCTCCTTTCTTTCTCGAATGGTAATAATATCTGTCCCACAGGAATGCTGAGAATTTGTTAATATCTGTAAAGTATGTTGAGATCTCCAAACAAATACATTCCAGAGCATCCTTTTTATTTCTGCCTTTCCTCAAGGACAGGCAGTTCTGTAAGGATGATATTTTTACTTGCATTGTTGAATATGGTGACTCGTGTTTGTTTGCTTAATGTGTTTGAATTGAAAAAGAATTAATGAGTACCTAGTTTCTGGTACTCGTGAGCTTGTTTGGAGCCTAGTTTGTGTGTGCTCTAAGTTCATTTGGGAGCTAATGGTTTTTCACATGGTTGAAAGTGAATGGAGTTATTTATCTGCTTTTCTGAGTTGGAAGCTGTTTCCAGCACAGTTACCTAGATACCTCCTCACGGAGAACAGCAGCCATGAGGCTGTGTAAATAACCTAGTTTATCCCCCAGAAATAGCCATCGTTAGCAACAGGCTAGTGGTAGCTCAACAGGGAAGGAAAACACTCAAAGAAATGCTTAGAACCAGGAAGTGAGAGCTTTGGTGGATCATTCAAAGGCAAAAAAAATAGCCAATGAAAAAGAAAAGATTGACATAGCTTTATTTACTTACTAATATTGGTTGCAGTATTAACAAACCATTTTTCTCTTCACAGCATTACTTAACGTGTTTCAGTGGAACTATAGCAGTGCCCTTTTTGCTCGCTGATGCCATGTGTGTTGGATTTGACCAGTGGGCTACCAGCCAGTTGATTGGGACCATTTTCTTCTGCGTGGGCATCACTACGTTGTTACAAACAACTTTTGGGTGCAGGTGAGATTTGGGACTGACTTCTAGCTGTTGAGATGACGATAAGCCTAGATGTTTGTTGGGATGTCCAGGATGCAGTCCAAGGTAGTCTGTTTTCAAAGGATAAACATGAAACACAGGATAGTAGGTCACATACGGGGCAGTTTGGGAAAGCTTTTGGAACGCTGCTCCCCAAAAAAGGTGGATCTGAAATCAGAGAAGACATTCCAAGGGTAAGAAAATACAGCAGGGGCAGGGTGAGGGAAGAGAGAGAGGAAATCCATGAGGATAGAGAAGGTGGAAGTGTGTCTGGGGGAAAGGAAAAATTCACATACCTTGCTCAAGAGGAATTACTTTTCATTTTTTTATTAGTTTATTGAATGATACTATTATTCTTGCCAAGATTTAGGTGGTTGTGATTAGTTCTACAGGAGACTTTCTGGGCACAAGCACACAGTGCTTGTCAAATTAAAAAGGTAGGAAAAACCCATGAGGGTAATTTTTTATTCTCTGAAATGTCTCTGTTGTCTTTCAGTACAAACAAATCATTTGGTTTTATTTGTTAGATGTTCTCAGCTGTAGAGAAGGATCCTTCCTTGAGCTGGGGAGAAGCACACATGTTAGTGTAGCCTTTTGTCTGCTCTCCTTAGGAGGAGGGAAGAGACCAATTCAGGTGTTGGCAAACACTTGTAAAAACCTTGTGGTGCTAAGGACAGGATGTTGTAAGTTTTAACAACGTGAAGATAAATCTTTTTTTTTTTTTTTTAAAATGTGTGTTCCACAGTAAACACTGCAGAGACATGTTTGACATATTTACTTAAACTTCTGTTGACTCTGCCTGTGAGAACCAGGAATAGCTAAAACCTGCAGTTATTTCTGCATCCTCTTGAATAAACCAAGGGTGATAAGTAAAACCAGAAGAAAAGTGCATATTTTAAGAATATGCCCTCATATGGTTACTTGGATGATTAATGGGTCATTTAGTTCAATTTAAGAACAATATGAGCTGAAATCTTGCATTCCAACAGAAAGTGGACAAACACCCCCCTACATTTTTAAAGATTTATCTAAGAAATAGAATCTTTGGATGGAAAAATTATCCCAATAGGGTGCAGAAGGCAAGCCCAGAGTAGATCACTTGCAGTTGTAGGTCAGCTTTTCATCTAAAAATTTCCCAAATATTTTAGGTTTTCCAATGTAATCTTTAGTTGCTATTAAAATAGCTTTCCTGTCTTTCTTTCCTTTGAAAAAGCCTTCCCTTTATTTTTTTTTTCATTAAGCCTTATTAAACTTATAAAATCACTCCGCTGTTTTGTATGAAAAGTTCATTCTTATGACAAAACAGCGTAATGAAAATTGTTGAGAGAGAAAATTTTCTGTCCCCAATGTATTTTCTTTTAGTCAAGACTACCTGCAGTTAATAATCATATTTTCTGCCTCATTGGCTCTCTGTGCTCACAGGGAGCTTGCCTGAGCTGAAATCATCAATTTTCACATACCACGGTGAAAGGAGGCAGAGGAGCAGAGTTGTGCTCTCTTTTAATGGGAGTGATGTATTTTTTCCCCATCTTCTATTTGTGTGCTTTATGTAGGGAGTCCAGGGATTGTTGACCTAGGCAGGAACTGGAAGATAATGTCTTTTATTGTTCAACTTCCAGTCTCTCCTCCCTGGATTTACTGCAGTTTTTAAAAATCTTCCAATTTTATAAAAGTGCAGAGTTGTGGATGGAAAGGAACTCAAAGGGGAGCTTGGTTTTCCTGTGCTTCTACCAGCTTTCTTCTGCTGCTTCAAACTTAGAAAACCCTTTGGTTTCATGTGTCCTGAGTCTTGTATCTCTTCACAGAGCTAACATTTCTCATGTTTTGGCTTTTTCCCTAAATAATTTGGGGATTTCTCTCTTTATTCCTTACTGTAGAGTGATCTGGGGCTCTGACAGGAACCAGTGTGGTCCCATCGTGTGAAATGCTCAGTTCCTTCTCTATAATCCCACCTCTGCCCTCTGTGATGGCTTTTTTTTTTCCCTCCTTTTCAGTGGTTTCCACTTGCCACAGGTTTTTATACTGAAGAGGCAATTTTTGGGGGGTCTTAAAATAAGCAAACCTGTATTTAGGGAGAAAATTCCCGCGGTTGAATGTTTTATAACTATTTAACATGTGATTCTGGTTTTATATAAGGGTGGGAGTGGGATATAGCAGCGATGCTCTCTAAATGAGGCTTTAAAGTATTTATTGGCAAGTCTGTCAACTGCAAAGTATTTCAGCAAATAAAGCCACCACGGTTTCGAAAGGTCAAATTCCATGGTTTAAAGGTCCTTAAAGATGGATTTAGCTCAATTATGAGGCGGAGTTGTGGTCAATTTGGTACCCATGCTAATTTTAAGAATTCAAGGTATTTATTAGATTATGTAATAAGCCAAAAGATTTGGCAAGGATTCAGAGTAATTAGTGTGACTGAGACAATCAAATACCACTTTAATATACCTAAACATTTTAGGTTTGTTGCTGTGCCCATCGCTACATTGGCTGAGCATTCTTACATCTGGGTGAAACGTTAAGATAATGAAGACATTTCCAGATGACTTTAACTGCATAAAAAGCTCTGTCTACACAAGGGCTGGTGCCAAAATTGAGCAACTTCCCAATTTAGACCTGAAATTAAAATGATAGCCCTGTCATAAGCTGGTGGTACTTTTTCCAGCTGGTACTGGATTCCTGGCTTAGCAACAGGAAAGGTGTTTCGTAAGTTGTTCCAAACTGCAGCCTTCTCTTCAGAAAAGATACTGCTCACAGTTGGCTGATTTTGAGTAATAAGTTTCTTTTTTTTAAAAAAAAAAAAAAGACTTTTTTTCTGGTTAGAAAAAAAAGGCAATATTTTGAGCCTGCTAGCCCTTTTGGTAGATATTCCAGGTTAAGTGTCTCATTTAAAGGTTAAGTGGATGGCTAAGTGAGCAGTGCTAAGACTGCATTATTGGATACGTGTGCAGGGTGTTTGATGAGATACAAACCTCACAATCTGGACCCAAATCTCAGTACAACTGACTTCACCAGTGGAGAATGTTTTTGCAATGTATATTTACAAAAACACTGGCGGGGGGGACAGACAGAGTGTAGGTGGGATAGGGGAGTAACAGCTTGTTACAGGTATTGCACGTTTTGCCCTGGGCACCAGCTTGTTCACTTTGCTTAATGAACCTTGAAAAATAAGGTGAATCATTCACTCGTACCCACCGACCGTTTCTTCACCAAAGATAAAGCGTTGATTTTTTTGCTTGAAGAAACTTAGAAGGGAAGTGCCTGGCAGTCGGCTGTGCTCAGATGGCTTGGGCACTGTGTGAAGTTTGACTTTCTAGTGCAGCTTCCAGTGTTTGCAGTAGGTGGGTCAGGATTTTGGAGATTGCTTATGGCCCCAAATCCTTTCCAGTGGGAGTTCAGCTGTTCTGACTTCCAGCCTGTCAACTTTACAACCCCTTTACTAACATGCTTCTGGCTTTATCTTTTTTTGTGTTAAGCACGTATAGGATTTTTTTTTTCCACTTCTTTGTGCCTTTTCTGATCTTTATCTGAATCTGCTGCAGTTAGTTCTTTTTCTTTTCCTGGTGCTTGCACTGGCATTGAGGCACTTCATTGTGGCTGTAAAACAGCCATAAACACGGTGCGGTAACTAGAGCCTCATGAGCAATTAAAGTGTTCCACATGTTACAGTTTGAGATCTGCTATTAAAGAGACTCGGACTACAATCCACTAATGATGGTATTTATAGATGAGTTCAAAGTGCATCTTCTCCGTGGTTAAGTAACATCTGGATATTTGTGGCATTATACAAGCTGCAGTTGATTCAATAAATACGTAGTTGGTGGTGGTAGATGCTCTTTAGATTTTAAACCTTTTGGGAAGTGTAAACACCAAGGCTAAGAATGTCAACTTGAAATTCTTGCAGTGTTTGTATTTATTGTTGGTAGCCACCTGGAACATCTAATCAGCTCTTATCAACCTAATAGTTATTTACACGTACACTCGAAGATGAATGTATGAGTGACTGTGCCGCGAGTCATGCGGAGGGGAGGTACTGAGTATGCAGACTGCATACAGCTCTCAAAGAGCTTTTTTTAATGTGGTGGGACAGTAAAAGCTGCGTGTTCAGCAGCCTGGCTGCTCCTTGCATCAGGACGTGCATCTGTATCCTTGTGCTGCTGAGTCAAACCCTTAAACCAGTGTCTGGTACCTGCCTGCTGGTATCCGGTAATTAGCTGTTACAGGCCTTGTATTAATAACTTCATGCGTGTACTGTCGTCTGTTAGATCTTTGATTTGTGAAGTCTTAGTATTTCTATGGCTGTTCTTTTTAATAAGAAATTCTCCCGTTTCACATTATTAAAAACCCCAATAAAGGATGGTTTCGAGGACGAGTAACGACCTAACTGGGATTGATATCCTGGCACAGGACCGTCATGCCGAGACGTGTCAGCATCTCTTCTTTCCCTTTCCACCAGGTTACCCTTGTTTCAAGCGAGTGCTTTTGCCTTCTTAGCACCTGCTAGAGCAATACTCTCCCTGGAGAAGTGGAAATGTAATAATACAGGTAATTGTCGTTTACGCTTGTTCAGGTTTAAGTGACAAATGACCCTGATCACATTTAGTGCAACTGCCGAACCTTTTGATATGAAAATGGGAAATAATGAGCTGGAAATATGAAAAATTCTCTCATTTTAAGATGTTAAAACTTTGTGCCTTGGAAGAAGATTGCTAAAATTACCCTTGTGGAATTCTGTTTCTGTTTTTTTGATTTTATTTTTTTTTAATATAAAAAATGTTGACAAAAGAAATCTAGCAGTAGCATTAAAAAACTCTTTTGTTAACAACATAGAGAAAGGCAGAAGGATGCTGCAAATGTTCCTTTTCAGTATTTGGAAATAGTGAGTCCAATCGAATCATTTTAAGCTGAGTAGTAGGAAGTTTGAGCAATCTTCAGCATCACCTCAGGACCGATATTTTTACCTGTTTAACTCATACCTGACAGAGCAAGCTTTGACAATGTTTGCATCTTAATTTTAACTTTTTCTTTGCTAACCTCGTCATCCTGAAAGGTTTTGAATTGACTCAGAGTGAAAATGTGCAGTAAAGCTGGTTGGGCAGGGGGCTTCTGTTTTAACTTAGGTGAGAAAACTGGAGTGGAAGCAGCTCTGGCAGTTTGCTTTTGAGCGGGGGGTGGTTGCTCAGCAGTAAGGCTGTGGGCAGGGCAAGGCAGCAGCAGAGAGGAGCAGGCCACTTGCTTCTGAAGTTCTTCCCAGGGGTCCTTTTGATTATCTCATAATTTATATTTATGTTATTTATATGTTTATACACTTGCAACCATCTACTTATTTTTCCTGATGTTTTTTTTCTGTAGAAAACTTAGCTTTAAGCATTCACATTTTCTCACTAAGGGAGTCAGATGTAGCTCTTGGGAAACAGCACATGGGCTTCAGTGCCCAAGAGGAAAAGGCAGACTCCAGTGTGATTGTGTTGGATATTTCCATGTGCCAAAACGTGCCGGTATCTAATACACACCTGGGTGAACAAAAAACACTGTCTGATACCCTTTGGTGACCAAGCAATTTTTTCCACTACTTCAGCTTTTCAAAAAGAGCTTTTGCTGCATCTTGCTCTTGAACCTTTTAACCTTCAAAAGGTGTCAGATGGGGCTGTTACCACGGGTCAGTTCATCGTTCAGTGAAGTGACCTAAATTGGTGACAACAGACGCCGGAGTACTTGATTCCTAGTGTGCAGTTGAGTAATTCTCCATTCATCCATTTATTGGAGTGGGAAAAGAATCCCTATTTGACCTTTCTTTCTGAAAGTTATGATTTTTTTCCACTTTGATACATTGGTTAAAATTAGTGGTTAGCTCTTGGGGAATGTGAGCCTGTTATTACTTGATTTGTAGCGTTGCAGAACTTTTATTCTGTGTAAATCAAGGGTCGTTTGTCAGACGCAGCTTCAGGAGAGATTTATTGTGTATGACATGATGGGAGAGCGGCAGAGAAATAAATACATGTGTGTTTTCTTTTCTTCTTTTTGTAAGATATAACAGTTACAAACGGAACAACAGAACTGCTTCACACCGAGCACATCTGGTATCCCAGAATACGAGAGGTAATGCAGGAGTAGCCTTTAGCTGTTGATCTGTCCCATTCCAGTTAAGTTTCTCACCTGACCATCTGTGTGTTCTTGTCCTTAAGTTTGGTGATTCCTTCTTCCACTGCGATTTTTTTTTTTTTTTCATTTGAATATATCTCTTTCCTCATTTCATGGAAGCCTTCATCCTTTCAGCTTGTTCATTGCTGGACAGCAAAATGCAAGGAGTTAGTTGCCACATGCCAAAAGCTGCGCAGTAAAAGGCACAAGCGAGAGGGAATCCTCTTCTTGTGACACGTTGCCATTTGTACTCCCTGGCAGCAGTTCAGCTGCTCCCAGAGCACTCGCCTGCTGTCCCTCTGGTCAGTAGGCTGCCCCTGGAAGGTAACGTGCAGTTAGCAAACCTTGGTCATCCCCAGGCATCTTAAGTTGGAGACTATTCTGATGAGACGTTGATTCTCCCCCAAGAGACTTGCTGAAATAGCTGCAACTCCTTCTCCACTCGCAGCACTGCAGTCTGAACTGCCTCATGCTCTGCAGCGCCCAGGATGAGGGTTGTGCCCAGGCATCACACCAGAGGGGTAGATAGCGTAGTCCAAATTAAAGCGTGTGTCATGGAATTTATCTCCCATCCCGTTGCTTTGGGCTGCAAACTTTTTCTTAATTAAAAACAACCCCTCTCTCTTCCCCATGTTCAAACCATAGCTACATCCTGCCAAGAGCCCTGCAGCCAAGAGGGCTGACAGTCTCCTGAGACCACAACGCTGCTCTATACCAGCTTCTAAGGAGCACTTGTGAACAATGCAGCACACACTCTGCCCCTAGGAGCTAGGAGCATCACCTCCGTGGCGCCACCAACCCTTGCCGGTTCGATCTGAGAGCTTAAAGGTTAGCCTGGAACCCAGGTCTCCTGTCTGACAGTGTGATGTGCTATCCACACAACTACCAGACTGGCCCACTGGTCTGTTGTGGAATAGTTTTGTGGAGAAAACCATAAGTGTTATGCTTAAGCAATAAGTCACTTAAACATAATGAGCTGTTTTATGACGAAAAAATTTGCTGAGTTCTTCTGTGTCACTGAATTCTTTTTAACTGCAGTTTATAATCCAGAGCAGAAAAAGAAACGTTTCGGGTTTGCTTGTAAGATCTGACTGAACCCCTTCTCTTTGCCGTTCTTGTCTGTTCAGATCCAAGGTGCTATTATCATGTCCTCCCTGATCGAAGTGGTGATCGGTTTGCTCGGCCTCCCCGGCGCGCTGCTGCGATACATCGGGCCTCTGACCATCACACCAACCGTGGCTCTCATCGGCCTCTCGGGTTTCCAAGCTGCTGGAGAAAGAGCAGGCAAACACTGGGGTATCGCCATGTTGTAAGTACCCCTGGGTGGTCTTGGCTTGGGCCAGGGGCCCCAGTTGGTAAGTCGTCCCTCAGGAGTTCATAGAATCATAGAATTGCCCAGGCTGGAAGGGACCTCCAAAGCCCATCTAGTCCCACCCCCCGCAGTCAGCAGGGACACCCCCAACTAGACCAGGTTGCCCAGGGCCTCGTCGAGCCTCTCCTTGAATATCTCCAGGGAAGGGGCCTCAACCACCTCCCTGGGCAACCTGTTCCAGTGCTCCACCACCCTCACAGTGAAGAACCCTCTCCTCATCTCCAGTCTAAAGCTGTTCCCCTCCAGCTTGAAGCCATTGCCCCTCGTCCTGTCCCTGCAGGCCTTTCTAAACAGGCTCTCCCCAGCCTTCCTGTAGCTCCCTTCAGGTACTGGAAGGCTGCTATTAGGTCTCCCCAGAGCCTCCTCTTCTCCAGGCTGAAGTGTCAGTTTCAGCTTCTCCAGTTCCAGAGTGTCAGGGAAAAGCCAGTCTGCTCCCAGCAGGGAGAGGTGCCCTGTGCTGGGAATGGGAGTGGGTCAGGGATCCACGATGTGGGAATGTGACAATAAGAACAGCAACAACTCGAAGAATCACAGAATCTTAGTGGTTGGAAGGGACCTCCAAGATCATCGAGTCCAACCACATAAAAAAAAAACCAAAAAACCAAAACCCCACCCAAAAACACCACCCACCAACTAAACCCCACACCCACAACACCCCACCACAAACCAATAATCTCGGGCACTAGAGCAGGCCCTGAAGTGCCATGTCTACACGTTTCTTAAATCCCTCCAGGGATGGTGACTCCACCACCTCCCTGGGCAGGCTGTTCCAGGGCCTGACCACTCTCTCAGTAAAGTCATTCTTCCCAATATCTAATCTGAATCTCCCCTGCCCCAACTTCAGACCATTTCCTCTGCTCCTGTCGTTATTCCCTTGGGAGAAGAGACCGACCCCCACCTCTTTGCACCCTCCTTTCAGGGAGCTGTAGAGGGCAATGAGGTCTCCCCTCAGCCTCCTCTTCTCCAAACTAAACATGCCCAGAAGAGGAGGAAGGAAAGGACAAGAGCTGAAAGCGAGATGCGGAGAACAGGGAGTTTTATAATACAATAGTTGGTCTGGGAGCCATTGGCTACGTCGAATTCAGTGCTGTTGAAAACATGATGTAGCAAAACACCAGAGAGATTAGCGAACAATTTGTATTTCTCTTTTTATCATGCTTTTGTGTACGTTTCTTACTCTGCAAGAGCATATTGCAGGACGATGTTGCAAATAGCATTGGTAGTAGTGGTTGGTTTGTCGTTATTACTGGTTTGCTTCCCTGTAGCCAAGAGAAGTTTGTCTGACAAACAGAGGAGGTGTATTTCCCCAAATACCATCAGTCCATGAGGCATAAGAAGACAGATCTCTGTTGAGTAAATAAAAAGGCTTTTAGAGTGAATTTCTGGGCATGGTGTGTGTTCTTCTGTAGGTGTAGATGCCAGGGAAACCGAAGAATTAAGGTTAGTGGTGTAAAAGGGAGTAACTGAGAAAAATGAGATGAAGAGAAGACAAAAGCTTCCTGTTGTGAAATGCTGTGGATGAGCAGCCAAATACGGATGGAAACCACGTTTTAGGGAGAAGGAAGTTGGCTGAAGGTGTTGCTATATTCAACATACAACAACCAACTTTGTGCTGGCTCTGGAAGTGGAAGGAATGCTTGATGAGATCAGATTCTGATCTGACTAATCTGTTTGCACAGTACTTTGAACATGTAAGATATTCTGTAAGT
The DNA here is from genome assembly GCF_001431845.1 of Calidris pugnax. Lineage (NCBI taxonomy): Eukaryota > Metazoa > Chordata > Aves > Charadriiformes > Scolopacidae > Calidris > Calidris pugnax. The sequence continues at coordinate 521,630 of NW_015090867.1, read as the reverse complement.
GCAGCTTATGATTAAAAGGGCTGCTTGGTTCTCTTTTATCTTGGATGTTAGCATCATGAATATTTTTGTAAGTCTATTATGTTAAACATCTGACCCAAAGGAACATTTTATTTTCCTTTAAAACAAATTCTGTGCAAGTTGGGACTAATGTTAAATCAATCAAGCAGACCTTGGGTGAATTGGACATGGAAACATGTAATTAAAGTTGACATTTTGCAGATGGAAAAAAAAAATCTATTTAGGAACAGGATTTAAATATTACCCAGTCAATAAGTATTTCTGGCTTCTGCCACGCAAAAATGTGCACTAGATTGGTGAAAATAACTCTGTAGCCATCTAGAGCCACTCAAAAATGACTTGATCTCTACAAGATGTGGCACTTCAAATTGTCTTGACTGTTGTGATGAGATAAAAATATACTGTATTGCTGTCTAACCTGGCAGAATAATTCCCCTGTAAGAGCTGTTACCCTCTGGTAGCTCCAGATGCTGTTAGACAAGATTGTCACTTGCCCAAACACTTCTTTGACCTTGCTTGTTCTGTGGGTGCTGGGCTGAAAGAATTTGATCCATAAAACACATCACATTGTGATTTGTAAAAAGGGAAATCCTTCAGTCTTTACCTGTATGTTTGGTGAGCAAAACTGTTCCTTTGGGCATTTAAGGATTCGGTAATATCTTACAGAATGGCAACAAGCCCCCCCTGCCATGTAGCCAGTATAGTATTATTTACAATATTATATTATTATGACATTATTTACAACTCTGTGCTAAATAAATCAAAATACAAGGCCAGCTGTCCTTGGGGCTGGCAGGACAGGGTGGCTGCTGGTGGGGCCCATCTCGCTGTAATGGACTTTGGGAGAGATGCCAAAATGTTTCCTGAAGGCAAGGAAAAGGTGCCTTTATCATGCGACTCGGCAGAGAGTAAAGGCTCTAAATGACACCCTTCTTGCGTGGAGCTCTTTGTGCTGGAGGCTGAGGGAGAATAAAGCTCTGTTTTGTTTCTTACAGACTGAAACTGATCTTGGGCAGAAAAGGGAGGGAAGCTTCAAATCTGCCCTTTTTTTTTTTAAGTCAGCTGATAAAAACATAATCTCAAATTTCAGAAAAGCTTTCCTCCTTCAGACAGTTTGGCTCTTTGTGTAACCTTTTTATAACAAAACTGGTTTTGGCTATTTCAGAATTGAGCAACCTGCCCTGGCTTTTTATTTCTCACTGAAAGCAGATACTTATTTTAACTGTAGAGCTGAATTAATTTTTACCATATAGGGGAGCTTTGACAAGGGAGGAAAATGCATAATACTTGAGACATCTGAAAACTGATAAACTGGGTTATTGGTGAACTGCAGTTGATTGGAATGTTGGGGTTTGGGCTCTATTCTGCTTGATTTAGAGCTGTTTAGTGAAAGATGCATATACACAAAAAAAATGGGATTCTTAAGGATTGAAGAAAAAGAATTTCCATTGACAGAAATTTTCCCAAGTGTTTTGGAGTTTGATGCAAATTTTGAAATGTAAAAATTATGTGCTGGCCTTCAGTTTTCCCGTCTCTTGGGATTTCCCAGCAGCAGCCTTTGAGCTTCATACACAGCACAGAGCTGAACACATGGAGTTGGAGTTGCCATACAATCATAGAACTGTCTGGGTTGGAAGGGACCTTTCAGATCATTGAGTCCAACCATCAACCAGACTCTGATAAAAACCATCCCTAACCCATGTCTCTAAGCACTATGTCAACCCGGCTTTTAAATCCCTCCAGGGATGGTGCCTCAACCACTGCCCTGGGCAGCCCATTCAAAGGCTTAACAACCCTTTCAGGGTAAAAATTGTTCCTGCTATCTAGTCTGAATTTCCCCTGGGGAAACTTGAGGCCGTTTCCTCTTGTCCCATGGCCTGTTCCTTGGGAGAAGAGACCGACCCCCCTGGCTACACCCTCCTTTCAGGGAGTTGGAGAGAGCCAGAAGGTCTCCCCTCAGCCTCCTTTTCTCCAGGCTGAACACCCCCAGCTCCCTCAGAAGTTCTCCAGCCCCTTCTCCTTGTGCTCCAGACCCTCCACCAGCTCCATTGCCCTTCTCTGGACCCGCTCCAGCCCCTCGAGGTCTTTCTTGGAGTGAGGGGCCCAAAACTGGACACAGCCCTTGAGATGACACCTCCCCAGTGCCCAGGACAGGGGCACCATCACCTCCTGAGTCCTACTCACCATGCTGTTCCTGATCCAGGCCAGGATGCTGGTGGCCTCTTTGGCCACCTGGGCACACTGCTGGCTCGTGTTCAGCCGGTGTCCACCAACACCCCCAGGTCCTTCTCTGCCAGGCAGCTCCAGCCACTCTGCCCCCAGCCTGGAGTGCTGCAGGGGGTTGGTGTGACCCAACACTCCACGAGTTGAAGTGGAGCAGAAGCAAACAGCACAGCATAGCTCTTGCTCATGGCTGCTCAGCTCCAAAGAGCTTCCTTTAGTCCCATTCATTTTCCTGGTTTCATTTACCTGTTTGCTGCTGGCTATTTTTGCAGCACTTCAGAATACAAATAATGTTGTTTTGGCTTTTGTGGAATAATAACTTATTTAAAATATATTCCCTTAGGATGACTTGTCTTGTGCTAAATGTGAAATGTACATTTATATTTTGTCTGAAGAGCCTGGACAGGTTTGTGCTGGGAAGGATTTTTTATATCCAGGTGGTAATGACATGTCTCTCTTGTCCCTCCCTTCTCCTTCTTTTTTTTCCTCAGGACTATTTTCCTGGTGTTGTTGTTTTCTCAATATGCCAGAAATGTCAAATTTCCCTTACCCATTTACAAATCTAAGAAAGGATGGACAGCATACAGGCTGCAGCTTTTCAAGATGTTCCCTGTGAGTACCTGAACTTTCAGGTGGTAGAAAACACCCTAATTTGTGTTTTGGGTGGTTTTTTTTTTTCTTGGCTTTGATTTTTGTTACTAATGCAACAGATCACAAAGGTGAGATAAAAGCTTTAAAGGGCTTATGGGAAACTTAACTGTCTCATCTGCCAGAGGAAATAGTATCATATTATAGTCTTGGCAGACCCCATGCTGGTATCCCTCTCTGTTGAGGAGTTGTTGGGGTGATGAAGATCATGGAGGGGAGGGAAGGGGGTAGAAGGGATGTTTATGCATGCAGTGAAAGCCTAAACTGAGCCTTCCAAAAAGGGGTGGTGAGATCGTTATCTTCGAGTTCCATGAAAGCAATACCCCGTTCCCCATGTGAAAGACCTCCCTTTATTTCTCTGATGAAGTTGAGACTAATTCACTGGTTTGTTGGAGTGCCCATTTGGAGACTTTCCCGTTTGTTAGGGGAGAGAAGAGGCTTGTTCTAATTCCAGAGCTTTTGTAACAGCATCTTCGTTAGGGGCTGGGGGGGGGGGCCAGGAAACACCTCACTGATCCATTACAGGATTTACCACTTGTTCAGACTTAAAATATCACTTAAGGTCACATTCAGATACGTGTGTAATAGATATTCTGTGCAGGAGCTGTTTGCTCTTGATGAATATTGCTATTGATGGTTTATTTTAAACAACTCTCTCTCTCCTCTTTCGCAGATTATTTTAGCTATTTTGGTGTCGTGGTTGCTTTGCTTCATCTTCACTGTGACAGACGTCTTTCCCCCTGACAGCTCGAAGTACGGCTTCTACGCTCGCACAGACGCCCGACGGGGAGTGCTCTTGGTAGCTCCGTGGTTCAAGGTTCCTTATCCTTGTAAGTATGTCTGCTTTTAAGGGCTGGTTTTATCATCATGTGCCTGGGAGTGTCATTCCTGTTGTTTTCAGAAGTGTTGCTGGTTTTCTCTCACTCCTATATTCTGATGCACTTGCATGCGCTGACCTAAAGACATCGTAGATAGGGATGGTGGGGGTTTTTTCATGTTTTTCTCTTTAATTTGATACCTTAAGGTCTCACCCAAGAAAGACCAAGTCTCTGAAATTTGAATTTGTAGAGGGGACTTGCAAGGTTTATCTAGGTAACTCTTGACTTCTAATAAGAATGGTAGCATGACTGTATCTCTAACAGTGTCGACACTGTAGTCAGGTGCTGTTAATGTTGTTCAATAATAAGGATGGATTATTACAACTCCTGTAGAGCTTCTGAAGTCATTGATTCTTGTTTTCCAAAGGATCAGCAGTGTGTGGAGTTTTTTTCCAGCTTCATGCTCTTCCCTGCCCCAAAACACACACATTCTTGAATTAGCACAACTGTTACCAACTACAGGAAAATGTCCTGACTTGCAGACCCGGCTTTGGAGTCGTGCCGATGGGCAAGTCAGAGGATGCCAGTCCACACTTACCAAAGGACAAAAAAGTATTTACAAGAGAACACTAAGCACTTTACACGACACCCTGGGTGTTTGTATCCTGTTCTGAACACCTTTAAGGTTCAAGCTGTTGAAGGCTGTTTCTGAAGTCATGAGATAGTGGCACAACTGGTTCACCCTTGTGCTGCTCAGAAATTAATGGGGTAGTAATAAAATAATATTCTGCTGGAATAGAATAAAAAAAATGGTTAGGAATAGCATTATAATGAGGCAGCTCCATTCTGGTTTTCCATCTGCTTTGGTTCGGATTAGTTCTTAAAAAAAAAAAAAAAACACTTCTAAAGCTAGACATGCAAGATGTAAAATAGAAGCTTTTGGGAAAGAAGAGGAGGAAAACTTTTCCACCCTGACTAGACCTTTCTCATCTGTGAAGCCTTGTTATTCACGTTTGTGTGACTTGAAGTTCCTTTTGTTGCAAGAGGCTCATCTATTTCAAAGAGATAAAAGCATCGAGGCAATTGCTGTGGAAAACCTGCCAAGCTTTTCTATAGGCTTAAATTAATCTTATTCTCTCTTCTACAAAAATTTGGAGTTGGGAGGTGTTTGTGCAATGATCATGGCTGGTTATTGGCCATTCACTTCGGTAGACTAAACTCGTAACCCAAGACTGAGTTTTCAGCACAATAATAATTAAGTGGCATTCGCCTCACTGATCAGAATTGTTTTTTCACAAGCAGTAGTTCAAATTCCTTCCTTCTGAACAGGAGGAATTGTTTTGGTGGGGTTCAGGGTTTTTTGGGTTTTTTCCAAGCATGATCAAAGCAGTTGGTTGGGCGGTTTTCCCTTTGCTCCTTTCATCTACTTGAACTTGCCAGACTGTGTTACTGTGAAGGGAGTTTGTTGATTCCATTAAAGATGAATAAATTGCTGTATGTTTTGATATCTGAATTGTTTTCTGTGGCACAGGAGATTTCAGTTTTCTTTTCTTCACAGTTCAGTGGGGACTGCCAACAATTTCAGCCGCTGGAGTGATAGGAATGCTCAGCGCTGTTGTCGCAAGCATTATTGAATCAATAGGAGATTACTATGCCTGTGCCAGGTTGTCTTGTGCTCCTCCTCCACCTATTCATGCAATAAACAGGTATGTCAAAAAGAAAATTAATCTGTTTTTCAGTATTTTAAGCTACTGGGTTTTTTTACCTTTTTTTTTTCCTTGGGGTAAAACAGGAATGTGTTCTGAGATTAAATGTTACAATTTGGACAAACACAATGGCCAAGGATCTGAAATACAAGATGCAACTGTCACATTGAATTATTTTGTTGCAAATGTATTGGAGACCTAGTCCTTTTCCTGCCTGTAGAAGTTAATAGTGCAGTTCCAGTAGGGACAGAACTCTAAATGGGTTCTGGAATTGGGGTAGCTTTTCAAATCCACCTGAAATGCAATTTTAACAAAAAGGAAAAACTCTTAAGTTTGACTTGAATTATTTTATCAGTTTCTCAGTTGAAGGATGTAGGTATGTAAGACATAGAAAACAGAACTCAAGTTGATTTTCAGGTGTGTTGGAGCTTGAAACATGAATTATTACAATTCATGTAGGACAGATGCTTGAAGAGGCACCAGTGTGAGATGTGGTCTTAAAGCCCCACCTGAAGCGAGCCTACACTCATAGGAGTCTGACTCTTTTTCTGTTTGTGATTTACAGAGGGATTTTTATCGAGGGTCTCTCCTGTGTTCTGGACGGAGTATTCGGGACAGGGAATGGATCCACTTCTTCCAGCCCTAACATTGGTGTCTTGGGCATCACGAAGGTACGTGCTTTACCCTGATTCCTCCATGAGGGAGGTGTTTTGTCTCTGCTGGAGGATGCCTTGTTCCATTTTCACGTTTCACAGCACGATCCTCTTCCAAGAAGCCATTCTACTTTGTACTACTTTGTGCTGACAAACTTTACCCAGCATTCTGAAGTTACACTTGTCCGTACCAGCCATCGTCTAATAGAAATGCATTCTAGATAAGACCTCAAAAATCCTAGTTTTATTCGGAAGGGCAGTTAGAAAACCTGCTTGAAGCAGGTGATGCTAAATAAGCTCTCCCTTTGAAAACCAAGAAGCTGTTCCGGGGCTCTAGGGTGTTTTGAGATGAGGCATAAAAGCTGTAAACTACATAGAAGTTGATACTCTCGGATGTCTGGGCTCTGAAAGCATCACTAAAGACCTGACTATTTTTAATGTCTCGCTTGAGCACACAATGAAATGCAACTTGAGGTCCTTGGGTTTTATCTACGTCTGTACAGGGACGTTACGCTGACACAGCTAGAAAAGGAGCTGCAGTCAAGGTAACTTCAAAGTTAAATGTACCTTAAATAGTTGTTTCCCTCATGGTAGGCTTTTAAAGCACTGAGCGTGCTTAGGGGTTGACATATTTTTTGGGGGTGTTACTCAACAAAATATATAAACACTTGGGAATCCCTTTGTTCCCATGCAGAACTGGATGTGTGCTTGAATGTCTCAGTCAACTGAGAGACCTTGGGCTGCAGATAGATTTGCTTGATGTTGTTAATTTAACCTTGTTAAGAAATACCAACAAAATTGGTAAAGAGTAATTTATGTTGTAAATACGTACATCTTGTTGCCTTGGAAGCTATAAATCTTCATGGGTACAAGGTAGAAAATGTTTGCTCTCCACTTACAATAACTCATCCCTCTGACTTCATCCAACGTGGATGATGAATTTATCTGAATTTATCTTCAGCCATTTTTTTTTTCTGCACAAAGGATGATTCTGTTCGGGTTTAGGGTGGAATATAAATACTAATAGCACCATCTGCTGTCTGTGTCAGTCTTCCATTCAGTTGCAGGTGGAAATTTCCTAGAAGAAATGTTGGTTAGAATAAACCTTTCTTTAAGGATTTTTCTGCTCTTCGTTTCTGTTGTTACTTCGTAGGAGTTGATATGAATTAACAGCGCTTTTTTTTATTAGCAGTCCACAAAAATGAGTCCACAATGCTTTGGAACAGTGAAAAATGAATGTTAAACTGGCAGCTGTAACAGAATTAACTACAGTTGGGTCTGTTCAGAGCACGGATGGGAGAGTGAATGTGCCTTACCCGGAGTGGCACAGCTGGATGGCTGCACTCCAGGGCTTTCTCTTGTTTCCCTGTCTGCATACTCATTCCTTAAAACCTAATAGTTTTTCAGCTTCAAATTATATCAAAATAGATTTTTGGCTGTTGATTTGGGAAAGGGAATCCTTAGTGCTCCTGAGTAAGGACCACGTAGTCCTGGTGATGCTGTTACACCAGTGCAGCATTTCAAAAGGCATTTCCCTTCCTTGAAATCGGTGTGCGTTTACTCTTAAAATTTCAATTTGAGGCTTCAAGTGGATGTAAATACTGCAAGGTCTGTGAGCGAGTTTTATTTGTTGAGAGGAGAATCAACGAAATCTGATTAGTTGGGGGAAAAGTACAGGCAGCTTCTGCCATGCTAATGAAATGGATATTCCAGTGAGGCACTGGGTACCACATCACATGCTCCAAAACAATCACAAAAAGTGGGTATACGAGCACCTGGGAATAAAGGTGTATTTTGAGCTAATTGCTCCCCAGGATGCTTTCAGTAGCTTTCAAAAGGAGCTTAATTGGTTTGCCTTAAAGTGATTGAGCATTTATGTAAATAAATGTTACTATTGTCCAGATATTCTTTTTTAAAGAATCTTCCTATTTTGTGCAGGAAGATAATTTTTGAGCAAGATGCTGGAAGGAAATTAATATCTCTATAAAAAATAGAGAAAAGTGCAAGCTGACTTCTGTTTTGTTCTAGTGAACCCCCCAATTTCCTGGTCTATCTGCAGTTTTAGGGGAACACCTCTCACCTAACAGTTAAGCAGTGAAGAATAGGGGGCAAAGAAGTACTTTGACCCTGAAGGTGTCTGCGGTATCACTTTTTCTCATGCCACTCATTTAGCTCAGTCACATGTGATTAAGAAATTAATATCTATTTCTCTCTGAAGCTTTGTACTCTGTAACAGGAGACCCTCACAGGGCTTTGCTAAAAACCACCGTGGCAGCGTAACAGGGTTGGGTTTTGTCCCTGGTGTACCTGTTATGCAAGTATAACGCGATTGAAATGTCCATCTTTTGGGTTAATCAACTGCCACCACGACGTGATGCTGGAGAAATGACTGCCCCAGGTTGGGATGGTTAAAATAAGGAAGGGAAGGAGGTGCAGGCATTTGGGGTCCCAGCATTAGCACAGCTGGGGTTTGCTCATGGAGTGAATTCAGCTCTGAGCTCAGAGGGATGTTACAGAACCACTTGATAATCTCTGTCTAAAACACCTGCACCTCTTTCAAGTGAACTGCGTGGTGGGCAACTAATACAGGTATTCTTGTGTAAAAGGGCAGCAGCACATGGATTTTAATTTTATTTTTTTTTCCATTTGCATTACAATTGATCCATTTTGCCTTCTCCCCTAGATCTAGTCTGTTTGTTTTGCGTTGCATTTCATGGTTATTGTGGCTGTAGCAGTTACAGATGGTTTTAAAGATGACTTAGTGTTAACAAAAACAAAATGAGATGAGGTTATGTTAGAATTGGAGTGCAGCCACGCTACGGCTGAGCTCTCCAAGACATTGGTAAAGGCTCAACAGCCTGTGTTTTGACACCAACGAAAATCTGAATGGAAGCTTGAAAAGAAGTTTTAAATGCAAAAGGGAACGATAGAATAAAGTGCAAGGTGTGAGGTTGGATTAAGTGTGTCCCTTCCTTCTCCCCGCAGGTGGGAAGCCGCAGGGTTATTCAGTACGGCGCCGCCTTCATGCTCCTGCTCGGGATGGTCGGCAAGTTCAGCGCGCTCTTTGCCTCCCTGCCCGACCCCGTGCTCGGGGCCCTCTTCTGCACCCTCTTTGGTAAGGGATGGGTTTTTGTTCTTCTTTGTGTACCGTGTGGTTATATCTTTTTACTCCAGTGCTGTGTTTATATGTATGGTGCTGTCTATTTTTTAAAGAAAAAGACTATATAAAAGCTGAGACTCATTTTATTTTTATTTAGGGATGATTACAGCCGTGGGTCTGTCTAACCTCCAGTTCATAGATTTAAATTCTTCTCGGAACCTGTTTGTACTTGGATTTTCCATTTTCTTTGGACTTGTCCTTCCGAGCTATCTCAAACAAAATCCACTGGTCACAGGTATGTGTTTCTGCTCGTTCACACGAAGCCTTTTAACTTGTACTCATAGGCAGAGTACATCCAAGTACAAAGTGATGTAGAGGGTAAATAAGAGAATAAACAGTGTATTACAGAGACAATAAAAGCTACAGATAAGAAAGCAGGTGTGTTCAGAGGAGAATTCATTGAGATGTTGAGACCTGGATGGCATGTTTCAGTGGGATACATGTGAAGTTGTGCTTCCTCTGGGGACGATGGTAGAGTGATGGAAGGAGGTGATGGCCAGTTGGATGGGAAAGAAGACCAAAGGGGGTGAATCTGAGCTGTAAATGATGTTAAAAGAACAAGGAGAAAGATCAAGGTATATTGTATCAAGAGTTTGGAAACTAGGAATTTGTTTAGGGTTTTGAAATTTTTGTCACCGCAGATATGTTCTGAATCTGAATAAGTCTTGTGAGGAGCAGCTGAGGGAGCTGGGGGTGTTCAGCCTGGAGAAGAGGAGGCTGAGGGGAGACCTTCTGGCTCTCTACAACTCCCTGAAAGGAGAGTGTAGCCAGGGGGGGTCGGTCTCTTCTCCCAAGAGGAGATGGCCTCAAGTTGCACCAGGGGAAATTCAGACTGGATATTAGGAACAATTTTTACCCTGAAAGGGTTATTAAGCCTTGGAATGGGCTGCCCAGGGCAGTGGTTGAGGCACCATCCCTGGAGGGATTTAAAAGCCGGGTTGACATAGTGCTTAGAGACATGGTTTGGTGATGGTTTTTATCAGAGTCCGGTTGATGGTTGGACTCAATGATCTGAAAGGTCCCTTCCAACCCAGACAATTCTATGATTCTATGAATTTTAATGAGCTCTTTTCCAGACTGTTTGCCAAATTATAGTTTGGGTGAATTCATGGAGAAGGTTTTCTGTTTTAATAATACCTTCTCAGTAGTGGTCGTGCCAGCAAACGTCATCAAAGGAGGATGATTCAAGCAGAGTTAGGTGGTGATATATTAATCCAAGGTTCTTCTGTGAATTGGTGCTCTGAAGTCTAGCCCTTTTTAAAAATAAAGGTTTATTAGAGGAATCATTTTGGTCCACGTGATTCTACATCATCAACATTTTTCCTTTTCCATTTTGTAGTTTTCTATTTAGTTGAAATCAAGCAGTTGTGTCTGCAGTAGAAACTAAAATGGTGTTTCATGACATTTTTATAAGCAACATAGAGTTAAATTTTGGGAGAGAAGGGGACCCACAGTGAACCACGTTAGTTGGAAGTTCTTCTGCCTCTATTCCCACGTGATTTTACAAGTCCTTTTTGAGCAAATTCCTCAGTGAACTCAGTAGACAGTTTTCCCAGTTGACCTGCATGTAGATCAGTAGGATGTGAATATGTATGATAAAATTCAACTTCTAAACATTTGGTTTTCCTTTTCTTGTAGGAATAGCGGGCATTGATCAAGTATTAAACGTTCTTCTCACCACAGCCATGTTTGTCGGTGGCTGCGTTGCGTTTATTTTGGATAATACCATTCCAGGTCAGCATGTGAACTTGTCATTTTATCTGAAATAATGACTTGCCTTTCTGAATGAAGGCAGCACAGCATTTCCTGGAGGAGGAGAGTCCTGCCTTTGTTGTTGACTTCTTTAACACCTACAGCAGGCTCCTTAACACTGTGTGCCTCCCTTTCCTTGAGAAAGTGTTGAATCTTTTCCAAGTTAAGGTCCCCATCCTATTAAATGTACAAAATAGCTGACAAAAATTAAACCAGAAGAGAGTAAAAATAGTTTAGGATCCAAAGCTGCTTCCATTCATTTGAGAGTAAAAATTTGCCTTGACTTTCAGTTATAAAATAAAACAGATAATAGCCATTTCCAATAAACACTCCCCCCGCTCTTCCTGCCTCTTTGAGGGCTCTGGTAGATCTTTCCAGCACTTTGCTGTCTGAGACTTGGGGTTTTCTTTCTTCTGTTCACAAACAGATAATAGCCATTTCCAATAAACACTTTTTTTTTCCCCTCCCCCTCTTCCTGCCTCTTTGAGGGGTCTGGAAGATCTTTCCAGCACTTTGCTGTCGGAGACTTGGGGTTTTCTTTCTTGTGTTCAACTCTACTATAAATGTGTGTGTTCACATAAAGATATTCACGTTTGTATTTTTTTTTCCTTTTATTTTGACTTCCAGGCAGCCCTGAAGAAAGGGGAATACGGAAATGGAAGAAAGGGGTTGGTAAAGGAAGCAAATCACTGGATGGCATGGAAACGTACGATTTGCCATTTGGCATGAACTTTATTAAAAAATACAGGTGTTTCAGCTTCCTGCCCATCAGCCCTACCTTCATGGGCTACACGTGGAAAGGCTTCAGGAAAAGCAGTAACTGCAGGAATTCAGATGAAGACTCAGAAGCTACAGTATAGCCTTAGTTGAAATTATATTATCTAGTTGTAGTAAGAGATGTATTTGCAGTTTCTTGCTGATTAAGAAGCATTAAAATATATGTTTTGTATATCTGCATTTAAATTCTGGAACCAGAGCTGAGACGAATTTAAAAAAAAAAAAAAACCAACAAAAAAAAAAGCTTTCCTGTTGTGGGTGGTGGTTGCCAGATCTAGTGTCTCTGGGTCAAACTTGCAAATCCTCCTCTGTTTGATTTTTTTTTTTTTTTTTTTTTCAAAAGCTAGAGATGCCTGCGTGCCTAAGTCTGGTTATTTTAAATGGGACTTAGGTTCCGGAAGTGTGTAGGTGCTATTGAAAAAAAAATGTTACTTTTTAGGGTGATTTTATTTAAGTTGTTGATGCTGGCATTTTTGGGGCGTTCATTGCTGGCAATGTGAGTTACGCCAGAAGATTTGAATCCTGTAAGAAGAAGAGGGTGGGGGGGAAAGGAAAAATAATTACTCCTGGTCCTGTCAAACCCCATCTAGATTGTTTCCTACTCGCTGATTTGCACATTCCGGTTTTTCAGCCCCCTGGAAACCAGACACAGTTGATACTGGCAAATCATGAGAGTATTTTTTTTTTTTCTAATTTGCCCATAGGTCAGTCAGATATCCAGTGTTAAGACAGAAAGTTTCTGCAATAACTTTGCCGATAAAAAATTATGACTGAGTTCTGATAGCCCAGTGCTGTAGAAGGAACCGCTCATTTTGTGTCAGTTCAGGTTTGGAAACGTTTGCTTTTGCTGCTTGGCATCTCACCACCTAATTCCTGGTGTCCAGGGGCAGGTTTGCTTTCAAGGGACACGTGTAGCTTGAGTTTTACAGAGATGGGGAAACTTTTCACCTCCGGATGGGACCTGAGAACAGTTTTTGCAGTGCAATGCCTCTCTCCTGAACAAAAACGCTAATTTATTGAGCAGCTCAAAGCAATTAAGGTGTGTGTCCTGCAGCTTCCCCTGCAGGGAGGGCCCCGTGGTCACTGTGCTGCTGGTGTTGGCTGGTTTGGGGCTGTGTAAAATTTTCCTGCTGGGACACAGAATCACAGACACCAAGAGATGCTGCTCCCCGCCAGCGGCTCGTGCTGCGTTGCCTCCTCTTCTCTCTTGGTGAAGCTTCTCCAGAAGCTCCTTCCCGTGGTGGAGGGGATCCCGAAGAGCAGAGACACTCCATCTGACCTCCTCACCCACTGGCTGGTTTCACGGGTACTGGGTCCAATCAGGGCACCATTCAGATCTTTTTTTTTTTTTTTTCCTGGACTAGTCTCAGCTCTGACGTTACGTGGGTGTTCATGCTCATCATGCATTCATGATTAAAAAGTTTTATTCCTGTTTAATGTTCTTACTATTGCAAGTTAGTTTTAGACTTCAGTGTGGCCCCAAAAGCGTTTTTAAGCTGTGGAGATCATCAGGGAAATGTAGTGTAATGTAATTTCAAGGCCAGTATGCTCTACGGTGCTTGCGTTTTGTATTCCTGGAGAAACCATAACAGTAGCTCCTGTAATCCCCTAATCTATTTATGAAAGTTTGACTACTGGAACTCTCTTTTCTCTGAGTCTACTTCCAGGTGAATTTGTTGTTGGTTTTTTGAAGCATGGAAGGGTTGGGGTGGGGAGGGCGAGGAAGGAGCTTACCGGATCAGTACTGATTAGTGTAGAGTGGGAATGATTCCATTGCTGTCGTTCTCAGCATGCCATGGCTGTTTCCAGAAACTATTTTATACTGCTTTTTTCCATAACAAAGCATGTGTTTTTGTTCCTGCTTCAGGGAACTTTCAGTAGTTTGCAGTCTTGGTGTCAATTGGGCTATCTCGAAAGCTGGTCGGAAGAGTTATTGTGTAGTAGACAAGGTTAGTTTGCCTGTGAAACAAAGTCATTTTTATCACTTTTAAATTATTTCCTCTTTGGGTAGTGAGGAGTTAGATTTCCACATCCACTTGCAGGTAGTTTGAGTGCGGAGACCTCTAATCAGTGGCACGAAGCTTCCAAATTTCCCAACTTAATGTGCAACCAAAGATGTGGGGGAGACATGGGGCAGTTAAAAAAATATATATATATATGAAAGGAAAAAAAAAAAATAAAAGCCACCTATGTGTGGTGGTTATAATTATGTAAAATGCCAAAGGTGGTGATCTTGTGAATGCTGAGAAAGGGAGGCTAAAGTTGTTTTTTTTTTTATTTTATTTTATTTAAAGCAGTGCCAGCTTGGAAATATAGACAGGTCAAGTCCAGTGATGCTGCTGGGCAGGGACCTGTGTCCTGAGGCTTTTCCAGCTTCTCCCCCCAGATATTCCCTCAGTAAGAGAGACAAGAGATGAGAAATGGCATTTGTCTTCTCTCTCCTTTGAGGTGAAGCCCTGTGTGTTCTGAGTTTCCTTTCCATGATAATTTCCACGGCAAATCACAGGGCAACCCATCCAGGGATACTTTTTCCTTCTCCCTGGAGCAGAACACCACCCCTTTCCTGCAGCCTAGGAAGGACTATCCAAACAGGTGAAGTCCAATTACTCTGTTTAACTGTTGTATTTAATTATTTTTGTGAGTTTGGGTCCTACCTTGCCGATCCTGTTGGCTGAGAGAAGGACAGGGACGTTTTGCCGCGTTTGCTTTTCCAGCCACTTCCTTTGGTGACACTAAAACAAGTTGCTGTAGTTAAGCTGTTGTTTCTGTAATCAAATTTATACACGTAGTGACTCTCTCCATCTTATTATGAGCATGAATGGTTAGAGATGACTCGGTTTTGCAGAGGGGACCCCTTGATGAAGAGCCAGGAGTCTGGGTGGTGGCAGGACCTTGAGGGCAGAGTTTTGTTTTTTTTTTATGAGGGGAAAAACTCCAAATTGCCCCCAGTTTGGGGCACTTTTGGACCTTAAAATGCTTTTCCCACATTGGCATTTGTACCCCAGTGTTCAGTGGGTGCTGGGGGGAGCGTGGTGCCCAGCCCAAGCTGCTGGCAGACTTGTGTTGCAGAGGATTAATTTGTAGTTTGGAAAAAGCATTGAAATGCTTCGTGTTTGCTGGTTACGTCCCGGCTTTGAGCGGCTGGATGGAGAAATCTGCCTGTAAATGCAATACTGTATTTTCCCTGTCGATGTTGTAGCCTGCCTTCCTGCCTTTCAAACAGCTCAACTAAAACCCACGGAGGGAAGGCGACTCTCGAGAGAGGAGCGAAGAGGCGAGGAGATGTTTAACCAAACTTTTAAGACGGAAGGGCAAATATTCATGGCAGAACTATCATTTTGTCATATCAAAGATGGTATGCGAAACAAAGTAACTTGGGACTTTTGTAATTGATATTCTATTGTATTTTTTTTTTAAGGTTAAATTCTTGCTAACATGTTGAAACACATTTTCTAAAGCGAATACTTGCAAATCATACCTATAGAAATGGAGGTTTCGAAGCGAACAGCTATGAGTGGTGAACGTTGTCGTATTAGAGTGCGTTGGCGGAGGAGCTTACCCAGGTACCTCGCTCAGAAAGTTCAAACTTTAAACCCAGAATTTGCTTTATGCCTTTAATACTGACTTTCAATATGGCAACTTGGTTTGTACATGAATATTGCAGTATTTTCTTTCCATATATTAAAAAAAAAAAATAACATTTCCACTCAGGATAACGACCGCTGGTTTCCTGGGAGGGAGTGGTATGATTGTCATGACAATGTCATGTGATGGTAGAATTTCTTCATTGACGAATTGATAGTAGTTGTGTATACTTTATTTACCCATGTTTGTGTTCCTACCAAAAAAAAAAACTAAAGGGTTTCTTTATTATTCATCTCCCTACTGAGATCTCAGTACTCCCCATGCAGAATTGGCGCTCGCAAACGGAAATCCTCAGTGCTTTTTATACCACGGGGAGCATCGGTGAGTGCGACCGCTCGCTTCTAGCGTTGCATCCTTTAACAGAAAGGGTTGCAAATCGCATCGTTTGTGGTATAAACAGCGCCCCAGGGTCACGGGGTTTAAAATAGCCAATTTCTAATGGTTTGAGTGAGCCATTGGACGCTTACACGCAACCTAAACCAACCTGTGCTTAACATAACTCCTGTAGCCATGTAGAAAATGCATGTGTGACAGACCAGCACGACCTGCGGGGTTTCTTTTATGTGGCCTTCTTCAACCAAAAGCGACTTCTTTTATTTTTTCCTTTTTTTTTGGGGGGGGAGGGGGCGGGTAGCGATGGGTCACTCATTTTTTCGCAGAAAACGTCCCACTGGGTGCATGTTTCTTAGCATTTCTTGCGGCTGATGGCCTTTGGTGGCCGTGGGGTGACAGGTCCTCTGTGCTCTCGTGTCCGTGGAGCTGCGATGGGTGGTTGTGGGATGGGAGGAGGCCACGAGATCCCCAAGTTTGGCTTCTGGCCGTGAGTTTGGGCAGAGCCTGGAGCTGGGTGGCTCCTGCCCGTCGGTGGGGGATCCGTCTTCAGGGCCACCCCAGGGTCTCCCGTCTGGTTCCACTTTGCCTGTGACTGTGCATCCTCATCCCTACATATTGACATGAGAGATAGATTTTTTAGAATTGCCTTGTGTACTCTCTGGCATTTACTGCATCTTTCCAGGTAAATCATCTTGCTGCCAGTCCAAATTCTTGTACTTTGTCTGTTTATAACAACCTTTGGTGTAACAAACTATTGACTGTTCTTAGGCAGTGGGGATAATTTTTTTTTCCCATGACTTTTTGTGACTGACTTTGGCTGTAAAACTTTTTTGTTCAACAGCAAGAGGGGTTTTTTTGTTTTCTTTTTTTTTGTTTTGTTTTGTTCTGAGATGTGTAATTCTTTTATGGAGTTTTTTTTTTATTTCATGTTTTTTTTTTTTTCTAACATTGCTTCATTAAACAATTAAATATTTAAAAATGTAATATTTGGACCAGATGTTGTGAATAATAGTAGATAAAGCTATTTTATTCTGTATTTTTAAAGCTGTTCAGTATAAATAAACACGGGCATAGATGCAACCTGGCAGCGTGGTGTTACCCTTCCTTTGGAGCGTCGGATGGTTTGGGAATTCAGGGGATGTGAAGACCAAGCATCTGTCTGTAGCAAATGCCACCCAAAAATACAACCCCCAGCCCCCTCCCCGACCCTTCCAGCTTTCAGCCCCCGGCTCGTAGCACCCAGATGGGTGGAATTCCCATGGTTTTTTGGGAAGAGGCAGAGCTTTGTGGTCCCTGTGGCTCCTGCACTCTCTGTCCCTGCCCTCGGTGGAGGCAGCTCCCAGCCTCTGGGGCAGCCAAGGGGCAGCAAAACACCGGTAAAAGCAGTTGCAGGGGCAGCACCGAGGTGTTTCCACACAGCAAAACTTAATTGACTAATTCCCTAATTTAAAAACCAACCTTCATGTTCTCTTCCTGCACCGAGCAGAGGCTTTGAGTTACTGGGTGCAGTTAAGAATATGAGCAGCAAGAGTTATCAGCAGAGAAATAACCTCAGGGTTGGGGTAAAATCATAGGATCACAGAATGATTTGGGTTGGAAGGGACCTTAATGCCCCCCCCCCCCGCCTCCCTGGGCAGGGACACCTCCCACCACACCAGGTTGCTCCAAGCCCCCTCCAACCTGCCCTTGAACCCCTCCAGGGATGGGGCAGCCACAGCTTCTCTGGCCAACCTGTTCCAGGCTCTCACCACCCTCAGGGGGAAGAATTTCCTCCCCACATCTCATCTCCAGCTCCTAATTTTTGGCTTAAAACTCTTCCTTCTCCTCCTGGGGCTCCCCTCCCCAAACACCATCCCTGGAGGGATCTAAAAGCCAGTGCTGAGGGCTGTGGGGCAGTGGTGGGTTGGGCAGTGGTGGGTTGATGGTTGGTCTTGATGAACTTCAAGGTCCTCTCCAACCCAGGGAAGTGGTGGAATCACCAGGGCATCACAGGATGGTTTGGGTTGGAAGGGACCTTAAAGATCCAGTTCCACCCCTTCTAGTGGCTGGGACATCTTCAAGGAGACCAGGTTGCTCCAAGCCCCCTCCAACCTGCCCTTGAACCCCTCCAGGGATGGGGCAGCTTCTCTGGCCAACCTGGGCCAGGCTCTCACCATCCTCAGGGGGAAGAATTTCCTCCCCACATCTCATCTTCATCTCCTAATTTTTGGTTTCAAACTCTTCCTTCTCCTGGGGCTCCCCTCCCTGATCCAGAGTCCCCCCCATCTCTCCTGGAGCCCCTTGAGGGACTGGAAGTGGCTCCAAGGTCTCCTCGGAGCCTTCTCTTCTCCAGGCTGAACCCCCCAACTCTCTCAGCCCCCCCTCCCAGCAGAGGGGCTCCAGCCCTCCCAGCATCTCCAGGGCCTCCTCGGGACAAATTCCCTTCCTAAAGCCTTAGAGTTGGGAATTTCCCAAATTCTTGCCCTGCCTTAGGCAATCTGTAGCCAAAGCAAAGTCTCCTGGGCCCTTCTCAGGGCTGCTGTGTGCCCAGGAATAATCATCTCACCACCACCTTTCCTCGTCCTAAATTGTTTAATGAACTTGTTTGTTTTCTCTGGAGCTGTGATTGGAAATCCCCGATGTGGGTCTGGGGCGGCGGCTGCCCGCGGTGACCTGGGACTGGGAAGGTCTGGCTGAGGACCCACGGCACCTCCAGAGCTCTGTCAGCCTTCAAGGGCTCCCAGCTACTGTGATTTTGGGGGGAATTAATGCACCCAAGTCCCTTTCTTAACACAGGCATAGCGTGTCGTGACTGGTCCAAACCCGGTGTCGTCAGATGGGAAGAAAAATGGCAAAAAGCCCCCTAAATCAGCAGCGAGAGGGGGCGGGAGCAGATCTGAGATCAGAGAAGGTGGAGCAGCTGTTGGACCAGGGTGAGGGATTTCCAGTCGTTCCTGAGCTGGGCTGGGTTTGGGTGGGTGATGGGAAGAGCTCTGATCTCAATCCCCATTAATCCTTTGTGCTACTGGGTCAGAGCTCTGGAAATAATTGGGTTTTCTCCTGGTGTCTTGCCCGAGTTGAAATTCAGCATCAGCTGCATCGACCCAATAAGAAGAGCTTTATCCCGGAGAGAAATCTCTAAACCTGGGGATTTTGGGAATGACTGAAACATCCTCAAAGGAGGACAGGGACCGTGTTTCAAAGAAACAGGCATGAGGTGTGAGAAGAGGCCTTTTGTGTTTCAAAGAAACAGGCATGAGGTGTGAGCAAAAGACTTTCTAAAAGCCACGTCTCTCCCCATCTGGTTCCCAGAGGCTGCGTAACGGCCACCAGATGCTCCCAAGCCAACGTGCATCCCAACGCGTCATGGTGTTTGGTATTTACTGACAATTATCCTGGGGGTCTTAAAAACTGAAATAACGTGAAGCTGCCAGGGTACGAAAGATGGGAGTTTGGAGGCTTGCTCAGCCTGGGGGGAAATGACTCGAATTTTGGAGAATTTTGGAGCTGGTGCTTTATGTTTGGGTCTGAGTGAGGTCCTTGACCTCCGCTCAGCTCCGGGAGCGGAAAGGGCTGTAAATCCAGCAAAGCCAGTGGTTTAAAAGGCATCAGCCCCGTTGCCCACGGGGTGTTTAGCACAGAAATACTGATTTAACCTGTGAAATGGGTGCAGGAGCATCCCCATGGGTTAATCCCCGGCTCTGGCTCCGGAGCATCCTTCTCCCAGGAGATTTTTGGCAGGTGGGAGGATGCTCGGGCTCACGGACACTGGTGGGGACCACGTCGGGGCTGAAGCTTTGGTCTCCTTCCACATGGGTTTGATTCCACTCGGGATCCTGCTCCGGGGGAAGGAGGAGCTGGCAGCCCCTCCCTGCCTCTCAGGGTGTCCTATATGACAAAATTGGCTCAAATTCCTTTTATTTGGTAAATAAAGGCCTCTGTCCAGGCTGCTAGTTCAGTGCTGTGCAGTGAAGGCAAGGAGCAGGATGTCCCAAAATCCGGATTTAACCCCAGTTCTTCAACCAAGTTCCTCCTTGTGCTTGTGCAGGTGCCAAAACCCTCTATTTTTTTTTTCTTATTTTTTTTTTTTTCTCCAATCTCATCCACCCCGCGGGCTGCGGGGTACGGTAGAAGCTTTCTCTCTCTCATCTTGGGGCTAAACCCCTGGGTTTTGGGGCCGGGCTTTGCGCGGCGCGGGCGGCCGGGGCTCCATTGTGCGGCGCGGCCGGGCTCTCCCGGCCACAAAGGGCCTCTCATCCCCCGCCAGCTCCGAGATGCTGCTGGAATATAAATACTGACCCCCAGGTCCCCCCTCCCTTTCGCCGAGTCAGTGTTTCCCCAAGCCAGATGGCTCCTCCTGAACTTCTCATATTTTACATACGAGTGGGAAAACAAAAAAAAAATAGGAAAAACAACAACCAAAAAAAGGCCGATTACAATCCGCGGTTGTAAAGACTTGCTTGTTTTGCTAAAGCAGCTGTTTAGATTGTTTCTTTGTTTTTTTGGTTGGGTTTTCTTTCTTTTTTCCCCTTCGTGTGGGCTGTTTCGAGGCAAATTCCTTAAAAAGGAAAAAAAAAAAAGCCCGGAGAAGCCACAAAGCACTGGGAAAGGTCAGGAACAGACAAAGGCGGGGGGACGCGGCCGTGCTGCTGCTCTGCTGGAATATTGAGCACCCCCCCTGCCCCCCCAGACCCTCCCCGGGGGGTGTGGGGTGTGTGGACGGGATGGGACCCACAGCCCGGGAGCAGAGGCTGGAGGCTGAGCACCGTTTGGGAGGTAACCATGACCCCCAGGCTGCACCATCTGCTTCCAGGCAGATTATTATTATTATTATTATTTTGAATTTATTTCCTTTTCAATCCCCCTCTCGGGGGCGGTTTTGGATCCGGATGGGATCCCGTGGCCGTGGTTGGGGGCTGGTTGCTGCCAGTGCACGGCCCCATCGCACCCCAAAGAGCGACGTGCGATGCCTGCAGAGCTCTGGCCCTGGATGTCACAGGTTTTGGGGCATTCGAAGGCAAAAATAACCACTTTAGCTGATGTGATGCAGCCCGGGGTGTTCCCTCTGGGAGTCCTGCACAGAGCTGGAGCCGATCATAAAAGCATTTCCAGCCCTGGTGCATGGGATGGGACATCCCTTGGGATCCCGGTCCTGGCACTGGGGATGGGACATTCCTTAAGATCCTGGTCCTGGCGCTGGGGCATCTTTTGGGATCCTGGTCCTGGCACCAGGGATGGAGCATCCCTTGAGATCCTGGTCCTGGCAGTGGGGTATCTTGGGATCCTGGTCCTGGCACTGGGGCTGGGGCATCTTTTGGGATCCTGGTCCTGGCACCAGGGATGGAGCATCCCTTGAGATCTGGTCCTGGCACTGGGGCATCTTTAGGGATCCTGGTCCTGGCACCAGGGATGGGGCATCCCTTGGGATCCCAGTCCTGGCACTGGGGCATCTTTTGTTTGGGATCCTGGTCCTGGCACTGGAAATGGAGCATCCCTTGGGATCCTGGTCCTGGCACTAGGGATGGGACATCCTCTGGGATCCTGCTTCTGGGGTGCAACCTGGGTGCCAGAAACAGGAAATGTCCTTCGGGAATGCAGTCCCAGAGCCCGAACCAGGGGTTAGAGACAGAGCATCCTTTGGGATCCCAGTGAAACCGGGACAAACCGGAGCATCCCTTGGGATCCCAGTCCTGGCACTGGGGCATCTTTTGTTTGGGATCCTGGTCCTGGCACTGGAAATGGAGCATCCCTTGGGATCCTGGTCCTGGCACTAGGGATGGGTCATCCTCTGGGATCCTGCTTCTGGGGTGCAACCTGGGTGCCAGAAACAGGAAATGTCCTTCGGGAATGCAGTCCCAGAGCCCGAACCAGGGGTTAGAGACAGAGCATCCTTTGGGATCCCAGTGAAACCGGGACAAACCGGGTACCAGAAGCAGAGCATCCTCCGGGGGGGGGGACCCTGGCACCGGCTGAGGGCTGTCCCTTGGGCTCCCGGTGTCGGGGTGACCCCGGGTGCCGGAGAGGGCTGTCCCCCGGGATTTCGACCCCGCAGCCCCGCCCCGCCCCGCCTACCCCGGGGGCGTGGCCGGCGCCCGTGACGCGGCTTGGCCAATGAGAAAAAACCCCCACGCCCCGGGGGGGGGGTGTCACCTCCGCACCCAGCGAGCATCCCTGGCATCACCCTCTCTTTTCGGGCTGGCTACTCCCGCAGGCTGGGGGGGAGCCACAAGCACCCCTGTCCTGTCGCGACATCTTCTCTGTCACCCCCGTGGCACCCCCCGTGGAGACCCCCCCCAGCTCTTTTCCCCGTAGCCCCAAACAAGCCGTGGATGGCCCCCAGCTCTGCTCGGGGGGGTGGTGTGTGTCTGGGGGGGGGTCTGACCTACTGAGTGTGGCCAACGTGTCCCTCCACTTGTCCCCACGGGAGCCGGTGCCCGGGGGGCATCACTCCCGGGTGACTCTGCCACCGCCCCCCCCCCTTCTTCCCCCTTCCCCTCGGCAGGACGGGGCTGAGCGTTTGGGGCCGAGGAACAATAGCAGCGCTGGAAAACAATGGAGCTGCTGCACCTTCGCGCTTAGGGACCGGCGGCCGGACGCTCGGGAGAAATCCCGGTTCCAAAATAACGCCCGGGGCCAGAAGCCACCGACGCGGCGACCGGCGGGAGCCGGCACCGGGCACCGGGCACCGAGCCGAGGATCTGCCAGAACCGGGTGAGAGCGCGGGGTCGTGTCCCGGGGGGTCCCGGTGCCCGCCAGGGAGGAATTGTGTCCCCCACCCGGGGGATGCTTTTCCCGCCGGTTGCGGCGGGATCGATGCGGGGTCGGGCCGGTGAAAAGGCGCCCTGGGCTGCGGGGTCGGGGCAGGAGGGAGCGTCGCGGCCTCCCCGGGGAGCGGGATATTCCCACAATCCCCCGCGGGGCCCGGGGGAAGCCTCAGCTGCGGCTCCCGCCCGAGCGGGGAGATGCTGCCAAAGGGACGGCAGGGATGCGGCCAGAGCATCCCCGAGGAAGCCAAACCCTCCCAAAAAACACTCCTTTCCTTTCCAGACCATCCCTGGTGAAAACATGATCTTTGGCTTTGGTTTTTTTCCTTTTTTACCTTTTTTTTTTTACTCTTTTTTTTTTTTTGGTTGGATTTGAGCTGTGCATCTCCACGGGAGCTCGGCGAAAGCGAGCGCTCATTCCCTCTCACGTGAGGGGCTGCGAGGGGGGCCAGGCTCCCCCCACCCCCGGAGCAGATGGGGCCGTAGGGATGCAGGGAAGGGTCTCAGGAATTATTTTTCTTAATTATTTTTCAGTTGGGGGGGAATAAGTCTGGGGTCCATCAGGCCTGAAAGCGTCTGGGAGAGCAGCCGCCGGCTCTTGGAAGGCAGAGAGGGCTGAAATCCTATGAAATCCTCCTGCCACGTGTGCAGGGGGAATTGATTTGATCTGAATTTTTTTTTTTTTTTTAAAAGCACAAGACGCAGCAAAAGCTCAGGCACAAATGAAATGATGAAATGTGTCAGCTCCGAGCAGGGAAACTGAGGCAGGAGGGTGCTGGGAAATGAAGATCATGCTGAGCTGCTGAGGTTGAGCAACCCATTGGGCAATTTCTACATTTCCAGCCCTTTTATTTTGGCCATTTCCAGCCTTTCACCAAAGCCATGGCAGAAAAACAGGGGGGGGGCAGCACAGCTGGTCTCTGGGGATCTCCGGGCGGCCGCTGCTCCCTTCCCCCCACAGCCTGGTGCTCTCGAGACCCAAAAAAGGAAGAATTTGCCCCTTTCCTTGCTCGCTCGGAAGGGGATGTGATGACGGAGGCGAAGGTGGCAGCGGTGGTAAACAGGAAACCGGGCTCCTCAGCTCAGGGAGATGAACCTGCATCTTGGGGTTCCCCTTCCATCCCAAAATGAGTCGGTTTTTGGGCTGGAGCTCACCCCATTGTCCCCTCCCCGGGGAACCGGGGCTTTGGCTTCACCCCTTTGCATCCCTGCGATGCCACGGGGCGAAACCCCCTGCGACAGCAAAGAGTCTGTGCTGCTGGAGAGGTTGGGGGGTTCTTCAACCGTTTCGGTATTTTTTTGGCAACATTTTTTTGCATGAGCCGAGCACCGTGTCGTGTCGTGTCGCTTCGTCCTTCCTCCATCCACTTAGATCTTCGTGGTGACTTCCCCAGAGCTTTTTTCATCCTCTTTCAGGGGCCGCCCACAAGCCAGATGCTCGTTTCTTACCCCTTCCCGTATCTCACCCTCAAATTTGGGCACCCTCAAATTTGGATCCCGGCCGCCGCAGGTGCCGTGCGGCCGCCGCTCCGTCATTTATCCCAAAGCCACAAATCCGGCCACAAAATCCCCTCCCGATAGCACTTTTGTGGGATAAATAGGATTATTATTGGGTTTATCCCCATGGGGAGGAGGGCTGGGTGCGGGAGAGGCAGTTTTGGCTGCGGGAGGAGGGTTGATGCGGGTTTTGCCGGGATGCTCGCGTGGCTCCTCGGCTCGTCAGGAAACTCGAGGCTTCGTCAGCTTTTCCGTTGCCATTTTTCGGTGACGGGTTTCTCTTCTGCTTTCTCCTGGAGCCCCGGGGCTGGGTCGGTTTCCTGCCCTTCCCCTGCCTCTTTCTGCACCAGCTTCTCTTTTGCAACCTCTTCTGTGGTTTGAAGCAGGACTCAAGAGTATTTTTGCTGCTGTATATAATTTATCTGCCAGAATATATCCCAGTGTGCAGGGTAAGAAGCAGGGATTGACACTGCTGAGGTTTTAGGTCCATTCTCCAGCACAGGTTTTGCTGCACAGCCTTGGTTGAGTCATTTATCCGCCTGGGGAGTGTGGTGGGTTCTTTGGTCTTTTGGCAGGAAAATGGGTTTGTTTCCCAGGGGATTGGGAGGAAGCGATGTGGGAGGTGGAAGAAAAGAGCAGTTTGTGGATCTTTTCTCACCTCGGTTTCTCTCTCTGGACAAGGGAAGGGAGGGGAGAGACCCAGGAAAAACAAAAGGAGGGTTTGCCCGAACACCCGGGGAAAAGCACAACCCCAGAAACCTTTTCTCATCGCTCAAAACCGCCCCAACATTGCACTTCAAGGTCTGATTTCCCAAGTGCTCTCAGCCTGAGAGCGACCCTGAGGGCTTCACCCTAAATCTCATTTTCATTCCACTCTGTAGCATCCAAAAATCACTCCAGCGCTTTAAGCCGGGGCCACTGCAAAGGTGGGATTTTGGGGGGACTTTGCAAGATTTTGCATGAGAGCGAGGGAGATGTTCTGGCGCCAAAATTGAACTGATATCGTAAAAAAAAGTGGTTCTATAATAAATAAAATAAAAGAACCAGCCCAGCATCTCTTGCTGGGAAAGTCAGCCCTTGTGCCTGCATCCTGGTGTCGGGAGGAGGCATCATCAGGCTCCAGCCCGGTGTGTCTGGAGCTTTGGGGCAAAACCCCAGCCAAATAAATGGGGAAAAGGAGCAAATCCTGCTCATTAACCCTTCCACCTCCAGGTGCTGCATCGCCGGGGCGGTCGGGGGATGCAAATGTTGGCGTAAGCCTATCTCTGCCCCTATTAAATTTTCAGTGAGTTTACAAGGCTGCTCCCTTTATCTGATTTTCCTTCCCTCCCCATGGGTTTTCCAGCAGGAGCCACCTCAAACTTTACCCACGGCTCATCCCCCGGAGCCTTTTCCCAAGAGCTCTTCCAAAATCCAAGCTGGTTTATTATTTCCCCCCCCCATTATCCAGGGGTGGGTGTCGGGGATGTGGTGACGGGGAGGTTCACGCCACTGTTTTTTTCTCCTCCCTGTTTGCAATTCAGCTCCCATGAAAGAGGAGCAGGAGGATGGATTACGGCGGCTGCGAGTACCTGGTTCCCTGCGGAAAAGACAAATACATCTCCAAGTAAGACCCTCAGCAGGGCTGGGACGCAGGGATCCGGGGGGTGCGGGTGGAAGGGGAGTTATTTGCAATATTCCGGGTTTTTTTCTTGGGGAGGAGGGGAGCGACCCTGGGTTTTAACTCAATTAGGTTGGATTTGGGACAAAAAAACCACTCTGGGGCAAGAAACGGCAATTTTCTTTAAAAGAAAAAGCATTGTTGATGGGATTTTAATTTTTTTTCCTTAGCAGCGTGGCCAAATGCTCTATAAACTTTTGTGAAATACAGGTTTTGCTGGAAAAGGGCCCGATTAGTAATTGGTCTTTTATGCTTTGGTAAAGAAGTGAAATGATTCCTAAGTTACAAGGAAGATTTTGGAGGAGATAAAGCCTATACATGATATTCCCTCTCCTTTTTTTCTTTTGTATGGCCCCAAATCCCTGCGATTTGTGCTGCTTTGCACTAAGTCTGGTGGTGCCAGGCGTCCTGAAACTTCATCAGCCAGCTGAATTAGTGACAGCTTTATGAATTAATGCCAGAGGCATTGCTTCCCCGTGATTCGGAGATGTGCTTAGACATCCTGGGTCATTTATTTTTATTTTTAATTTTAATTTTATTTTTAATTTTTTTATTTTTATTATTTTCATTTTTATTTTAATTTTTCATTTGCAACTGGAGCCGGGCTCAGACTTTTCATTGGAGCTCGAGGTCAGGAGCCGCCGTGATAAAGGCTCCTGTGATAACTTGTGACTCCAGCATGACCCGAGGGCTTGGGTGCTCCGAAAATTTCCTTGCTTTTCAGCCTTGTGACTGACTCCACCAGGGTCTGATGGGTTTTCTTACATCTTCTTGCAAGTTTTATGGAGGGGACAGTTGCAGAGGAGCTTGTCCCCCCTACTCGTGGTTGCAAAGGGCAACCCCTGGTTGAACCCGCAGCAGATACCCTCAACAAGGGAGGGCTAGATGCAGCAAATAGCTTAATTTGGGGCAAATAGGGTGTTTTGGGCCCCCCAGCAGTGTAGCAGGTTCATTGCAATTCCTCAGCAATTCCTGTTTTCTCCCAGACCCCCAAAATTTCCCCCCACCAGGCTCAGGAGGTACCACGCCGGGTACCGAGCGGTGCCTGCAACATTCCCCCTCGCTCCTCCAAACCTCTTCTCAGCATCTTTCCCATTTTTATTTTTTTTTTTTTTCCCTAGAAACGAGCTTCTCTTACACTTGAAGACATACAACATCTACTATGAAGGGCAAAACTTACAGCTGCGGCACCGGGAGGTAAGAAACAGGAGAGAAAATAAGGAAATTGGGTGTCATTCAGATTTGTGACGTAAAAAAAAAAGAAAAAAAACCCACCTTTTAGTAACGTTCGTGGCTGTTTGCATTTGGGATATTGAGCTGCCCATCTCTGGTGCAGGAGGAAGGCGAGCTGATCGTGGAGGGGCTGCTCAACATCTCCTGGGGGTTGCGCCGTCCCATCCGCCTGCAGATGCAGGACGACAACCAGCGCATCCGCCCGCCGCCCTCCTCCTCCTCCTGGCACTCGGGCTGCAACCTGGGAGCCCACGGGTGAGTGGAGGGAAAAGAAAACATCCCCTCCCCTGGCTTTTCCTCCCCCACAACCCCACCTCAGCAAGGCAGCAGATGCAACCCCAGCTACTTTGGCTGGCTCCTTGGGGGTTTTTGGCCAACGTGCAACACCCTGAAGAAGCCAAGTCTGAAATAAAGGCGCTTGGTTTCGACTTTGCAAAGTCCCCCCGTTTGGCAAAGACCCTGCTTTTTGCAAAGACACACACACACACACAGAGACACCCCCAGCTTTGGCAAACCCCCTTTGGCATAAATTCTATGGTTTATATTGGAAATAACCTGCGCTGCAACCCTACAGCGATCTGCCAAATCCATAGGATGTATAGAACTGGGTTGGAAGGGACCTTAAGGGACATTAAGGGACCTGGAAGGGACCCCCCCACCCAGTGCCACCCCCTGCCCTGGGCAGGGACACCTCCCACCAGCCCAGGTTGCTCTAAGCCCCCTCCAACCTGCCCTTGAACCCCTCCAGGGATGGGGCAGCCACAGCTTCTCTGGGCAACCTGGGCCAGGCTCTCACCACCCTCACACCAAAGAAGTTCTTCCCAAAATCTCATCTCATTCTACCCTCTTTCAGTGTCAAACTCTTCTCCCTCATTCTACAGCTCCCCACCCTCATCCAGAGTCCCTCCCCAGCTTTCCTGGAGCCCCTTGAGGGACTGGAAGGGGCTCCAAGGTCTCCCCGGAGCCTTCTCTTCTCCAGGCTGAACCCCCTCAACTCTCTCAGCCCCCCCTCCCAGCAGAGGGGCTCCAGCCCTCCCAGCATCTCCGGGGCCTCCTCTGGCCCCCTCCAACAGCTCCATGTCCTTCCAGGGATGGGGCAGCCACAGCTTCTCTGGGCAACCTGGGCCAGGCTCTCACCACCCTCACACCAAAGAAGTTTTTCCCAAAATCTCATCTCAATCTCCCCTCTTCCAGTGTCAAACCCTTCCCCCTCCTCCTAGGGCTCCCCTCCCTGATCAAGAGTCTCCCCCCATCTCTCCTGGAGCCCCTTGAGGGACTGGAAGGGGCTCCAAGGTCTCCCCGGAGCCTTCTCTTCTCCAGGCTGCTTCCCATCCTGGGAAGAGCACCGTGGGTGCTCAGAGGGGAAATGATGCTGGTTATCGTTCCCTCTGCAGCTGCAAGATAACGAAGCACCCATCTTTTATTTTATTTTTTGATTCCCAGGTCCGTGCTGAAGCCCAGCACTTTGCCAGACATCCAGGTCACGGATGCAGAGCCCACACCGAACGCGGAGTCTCCCGGGAATGGGGCAGGTGAGCTGGGCTGGGATCCCGTTGGATTTGGCTGGATGGTTGGGAGCAGCTGCCTTATGTTCCAGTTTGATTTGAGAAAAATATCAACCAGGCATTTTTTTTTCACTAGAAATCAGTGTCTCCGTCTTGCTCCAGGTTATTTAAAGCAGCTTCCAAAGTGCCCAGATTTAATTTATTTAATTGCAGCAAGAAAATCTTAACCCCCCCTGGCCCAAAACCCTTCTGAAGGGTTTTTATGTCGGGGAAGGGTGGGATGTGGTGAAGAGGAGCTTGGAAAGAACCAGGGGGATGGAGCAAAGAGCCTCGGGGGATCGTAGGGAAAAGGATGTTGGCGCTTCCCCTTCCCGGCAGCTCCGCTTTTAGGGAAGAAGAATAGGTTGGGAAGTGCCGTTGCCATGGGGAAGTCAACAATTCTGCAAAGTTTTTTTCCCCTCCCTGGTTTTTTCCTCTGTAGAGAGGGGGAAGAGCTCGTCAGCCCCGCGCTTCGTTAACCCCTTCTTTTGAGCAGGAGGCAGCGATGAAGGGGAGATGAAGGGGACGTGAGAGCTGTCCCACTGGCCGTTCCTGCTGGAAAAACCTACTTTATGTGTTTTTCTCAGTCGATCGGGGCATTTTGCAGATGTTCTTAGCCATTTTTTTATTCTTTTGGGCTGCAAAAATGTGGAAATATAGAAATACACCCTGGAGGCAGAGAAGAACCAGCTGATTCTTTCGTCTTTGGGGTGTTCATGCCCTTCCCAGTTCAGGGAGGAGCTGAGCACTTGCAAAACTCATTGATCCAGGAAACCCTTTGCCCCATCCTTGCTCCTCCAGCTTTTCCCCACTTTCTCTTTTTGATCTCCCCACGGATGACACTTTTATTTCCCCCCTTAATTAAAGCTTGCCCGGGTGATGCCCGCAACGCGTTGCACCGTAGAAATAACCCAGGGGTGATTTCAGGCAGCCATATGATGTTAATCCTCTGCCAGCCCCCCAGAAAGGAGTCTTTTATCATATTTTGCTCCAAAAGCCTGCAAAAATCAGTGCATAACGTGTGTGCACAGCTCCTCGTGAGTGCTTAGTCACCGTGGCCCGTGGTGCATCTGGAGCAGCGCACAGCAGAGATTTGGTTGTTGGTTTTTTTTTTCCTTGCTGCCGACATGCTTTGAATTAAAACATCCCAGCTCGAGCCTGAGAGGTTCATTAAAAATGGATGAAGAGCTAGTTTATAATAATCTGGACCCGGGCCAGTTTTCACGCAGAGATCTGAAGCGCTGGCCTCGTTTTCCTGTTCTCATTAAAGGAAAGGAGAAAAAACAAAAAAAAAAAAGTAAAAAAAAAAAAGTTAAATTACGGAAAAGCGAGTAAAGATACTCAAGTCCCCAGGAGAAGAGGCTTTATCTAGGTAGCAGCCTGGGTTTACGCAGTTAATTCTGAATTAATAGGCTGGGAAGAATAAACCAGTAGCTGTTGTGGTGTAAACTGGTGGGTTTAATCTGTCCTGGGAGGTTTATCAGGCTGTATTTTGGGGATGGGGAACTCTGCATCCATGGGGGGACTCCCAGGCGATATTTTGCAGCTGGGGTAGGACCTCGGGGGGAGTTTCTCTTGCCCCCAAACCTCAGCCCCCTCCTCCTGCTGGGTCTTTTCCAGCCACCAAGTCGCAGCCGGAGGAGACGCCGCAGCTGATGCGGACGCGGAGCGACGTGGGCGTCCGGCGTCGGGGCAGCTCCCGCACCCCCAGCGAGCAGTGCCGCATCCGCCGCCACCGCTTCTCCATCAACGGGCACTTCTACAACCATAAGGTCAGCCCCCCCAGCCCCCCTCCCCCCCGAGACCTTCTCCCGAGGGGTGGCTGGGGAAATCCCGGTTTAAATGGACTTTGTCCCCCCGTAGACGTCCGTGTTCACGCCGGCGTACGGCTCCGTCACCAACGTCCGGATAAACAGCACGATGACCACCCCCCAGGTCCTCAAACTGCTGCTCAATAAATTCAAGGTACATTAGATCCCCTCCCCCACTGCTGGGTTGCTCTGCCCCCAGGGGAATTTATAGCCCGTGCATATTAAAATGCAACGGTGGAGTGAAATAACGGGATTGATTTATTTTTTTAACTGCTGGGAAAGAGGCTGCAGGGCAGAAACACGGACTTTAATGGTGATTTATGTCTCTGTTCAGATTGAAAACTCGGCGGAGGAGTTTGCCCTGTACATCGTCCACACCAGTGGAGGTGAGTCTGCCAAAAACCCCTCTCTCTGCTGCAGCCAAGGGGGTCAGTCATGGCAAAATCCCCCCCTGTCCATGGGGCTGACCACCAGTGAGTGCTTTTTGGCGTTGCAGAGAAGCAGAAGCTACGAGCCAGCGACTACCCCCTGATCGCCCGCATCCTGCAGGGCCCCTGTGAGCAGGTCTCCAAGGTCTTCCTCATGGAGAAGGACCAGGTGGAAGAAGTCACCTATGACGTGAGTTGGGATGCTCGCTGCTTTCGGAAGGGCTGGGGATGCAGCTGGGGCTGGAAAACACGGAGGGACATCTCCCTGCTGGGGATGCAGGAATCACTTTGCTTTTCTCCCGCTTTCCCCTCTGAAAACTCCCCATCCCATGAGAAAAAAAATCTTATTTTGTGCTTAAAGACCAACGTTAAGCTCCAACAGAGGGCAAACGCCCCCAGCCCTGTTTTGCCGTTCCAGATCTGATGGCAGAAGAGCAATTACTGCTCAGCCTTTGGTGTCGTTGATGCTTTTTCCAGCCGGGGGAAGGGCAGCGGGTGGGGAATGGCTCGTTCATGCCATCTGCCGGCTCCTTCCTGCCTTAAATCAGCACAAATGAGGCTCTTTTGGGGTGTATTTGGCCTTAACCAGCATTCAGTGACACGCCGGGGATGTGCAGGGCTCTCCATATGAAGGAGTCAGAGTGGCTGGAGCTGCCTGGCAGAAAAGGACCTGGGGGTGTTGGTCGACTGTCGGCTGAACATGAGCCAGCAGTGTGTCCAGGTGGGCAAGAAGGCCAACAGCATCCTGGCCTGTGTCAGGAACAGCGTGGGGAGTAGGGCCCGAGAGGTGATTGTCCCCCTGTACTGGGCACTGGTGAGGCCTCACCTCGAGTACTGTGTCCAGTTTTGGGCCCCCTACCATAAAAAAGACATTGAGGTGCTGGAGCGGGTCCAGAGAAGGGCGACAAAGATGGTGAGGGGTCTGGAGAATAAGTCTTATGAGGAGAGGCTGAGGGAGCTGGGGTTATTCAGCCTGGAGAAGAGGAGGCTGAGGGGAGACCTTCTTGCTCTCTACAACTACCTGAAAGGAGGGTGTAGAGAGATGGGGGTCGGTCTCTTTTCTCAAGTCACAGGCGACAGGACGAGAGGAAATGGCCTCAAGTTGCACCAGGGGAGGTTCAGTCTGGAGATTAGGAAAAATTTTTTCACTGAAAGGGTTCTCAGCCCTTGGAATGGGCTGCCCAGGGAGGGGGTTGAGGCCCCATCCCTGGAGGTGTTCAAAAGACGGGTTGATGTAGTGCTGGGAGGTCTGGTTTAGTGATGATGCTCCTTGTTTGTTGTGGGGGTGTCTATTTTTGTCAGTTGGGTTGACAGTTGGACAAGATGATCTTTGAGGTCCCTTCCAACCTAGAAGATTCTGTGATTCTGTGATTCTGTGAGTCAAGTCTTGCAGCCAGTGGGTAAAATAAAATAAACCTCAGGTGGAGTTTTTTTCCAATTAGCTGGTGTTCATGCCGTGCAGAGGAAGCATCATTTCTTTTAGGGTTTGTCACAAAAGTCGGGGAGTCCTTGATTTCCCTGGATAAATCTGGGGAGAGGATGCTGTGAGGTCGCCTTCAACCTTGTGGGATCGGGGCATCACCCTCTTCATCGCTCGGCTTGGCATTTCTCTCCCACCCAGGTTGCTCAGTACATCAAATTCGAGATGCCCGTCCTCAGGAGCTTCATCCAGAAGCTGGAGGAAGAGGAGGATCGTGAAGTGAAGAAGCTCATGCGCAAGTATGTTGGGCTTGGTGCCATTGGAGGGAGATGATGGGAGTTTATGACATTCTTGGGGGGTTCTTTCACAGAATCAGAGACTGGCAGGGGATGGAAGGGGCCTCTGGAGACCATCTCCTCCAACCCCCTGCCAGAGCAGGGTCACCCAGAGCAGGTTGGACAAGAACGTGTCCAGGCAGGTTTGGAATATCCCCAGAGAAGGAGACTCTCAACAGCGAGACTCTCACAGTAAAGCTGGTTTTCCTCGTGTTGAGATGGAATTTCCTGTGTCCCAGTTTGTGCCCATCACCCCTTGTCCTGTCCCCGGGCACCACTGAGAAGAGTCTGGCCCCATCCTCTTGCCCCCCACCCTTTAGCTCTTGCTCAGCATCGATGAGATCCCCTCTCAGTCTGCTCTTCTCCAGCTGAACAGCCCCAAGTCCCTCAGCCTTTCCTCAGCAGAGAGATGCTCCAGGCCCTCATCATCTTTGTAGCCTCTGCTGTCCCCTCTCCAGCAGTTCCCTGTCCTTCTGGAACTGGGGAGCCCAGAACTGGTCCCAGTTCTCCAGCTGCGGCCTCCCCAGGGCAGAGCAGAGGGGCAGGATGACCTCCCTTGGCCTGTGGTCACGCTCTTCTGAATGCCTCCCAGGAGGCCATTGGCCACAAAGTCCCATTGCTGGTCCATGGGCATCCTGTTGCCCCCCAGGACCCCCAGGTCTTTCTCCTCAGAGCTGCTCTCCAGCAGGTCACCCCCAACCTGTCCTGGTGCAGGGGGTTATTCCTCCCCAGGTGCAGCACCCAACACTTGCCCTTGTTGAAGTTCATCAGGTTCCTCTCCACCCAACTCTCCAGCCTGTCCAGGTCTCACTGGATGGTGGCACAGCCTCCTGGTGTGTCACCTGCTCCTCCCAGCTTTGTGTCACCAGCAAACTTGCTGAGGGGACACTGTCCCATCACCCAGGTCATTGATGAATCTATATTTCGGTGTTGAAAATTCATTTGTGCAGCTTTGTGTCCCTAATGTGTGCACGAGCCATTGGGTTTTGCGTTATTCCAGGCTTTTCTTGGCAATTTGGGTTAAAAGCCCAGCTTGATGCTGCCAAAATCTTATCTGCCTTCTTCTTCCCCTCTCCAGGTACTCCATCCTCCGGCTGATGATCGAGCAAAGGCTGGAGGAGATTTCTGAAGGTCCGACGGCGATGTGAAAGGCTTCTCCAGCACCCCAGCTCCGGGTTGTGTCACATGAAGAGCTGTTTGCCCACAGGACATCCCCCACCAGATCCCAACACCCCAACATTCCCGGAGTGCTCCCGGAATCTGCCTGGATCCCTCTGGCTCTGAGCCAACCCGCAGCATCTTCGGGGGGTTCCTCCTCTGCAAAATGGGATTTGTTCCCCGCGAGGCTCTGGCTGGTGGCGGCTCCGGTCGAAAACTCAAATCCTTGGAAATAACAGGGAAAAAAAAAGCAAAAAAAGAAAAAACAAAGAGGAAATCCATGAGCAGGGCGAAGCCGCTGAGGACGGGGCCGAGCGAGGGCTGCGGGTGACGGGGAGCAAGAATTTGGGGCTCGGTTTGAAGATGCTTCAGCGCCGGGTCCCGGCCGAGGACCCGCTGCTCGGTGGCAAGAGAGCA
Organism: Calidris pugnax; assembly: GCF_001431845.1. NCBI lineage: Eukaryota > Metazoa > Chordata > Aves > Charadriiformes > Scolopacidae > Calidris > Calidris pugnax. Next base: position 487,651 of record NW_015090867.1, on the reverse strand, counting down.
CAAATAATTCCTCTTCTTTAACAACGAGAAAAAAAGAAAAGCACATTTCTATTGCAATAATTCGCAGGTGATGGGAAGCGTCTGTCGATCGATGAGGGTCTGCTGAGAACTGGGGGGGTTTAACACTTTTGCTGCCCAAAGCAAACCTGGAGACTGACGGTCGGATTTTTTTCCAGAACGTTCCCTTAACCTGCGTCTGGTCGCGTAACCTCCTCCTTCCCCCCTTTCTAATTTGCACTAATTTTAGGGATTTTTTTAAAAAAAAACAAAACAAACCATGATGTCAAACCTCTCTGGTAGCTGTAACATGCCAAATAGCGCTCGCAGGAAGGAGCAGTTGAGGGCACTGAGCATCTCCCAAGGGATGCTGTACGGGAAGAGGGGGTGGCAGGAGGAGGGGGAGGTGGAAATAAAGAGGATTTTAATTTGCAAATTGGTTTTGCAGCGGTGCCGGCACATCGTCCCGGTGAAACTGGGACCAGGACTGGCTCCCTTCTCACCATCACACCTGGAAAAAAACCCCTCTTTTCCTCCTGGGCTAAACCAGCAATATCAATTTTATACCTCGATGTGAACTAAAACTCTGACTTTCTCCCTCCCTTGACTTTTTGCAATGTAACTTTGTAATTTTTTTTATTTTATTTTAATGGTACCTTTTCCACCTTTAACACGTGTTAGGGAAAAAAATTCTACAGCGAGAGAAGCTTTTTATGTATTTGAAGGATGACCGTGGCATTGCTTTGTTGATTAACAAGAAAACAAAATATGTAGCAACTTAATACAGAATGAAAACCCCTGAGTTAGAGCCTGGTTTGTTTAAAATAAAGCACTTTGCGGAGGGAAATGCTACTGAAATGGGCTCTGCGTGGGCTGGGAGCCGTGAGGGAGAAGAGCAAAACCTGCCTGAATCCCGGCAGAGAAGTTTTCCAGGGAGAAATGCAGTTTTGGAGACTCACAATTAAATTGCTGGCGGATTTTGGGGGGCTGTTGTAGGGTTTAGAGATCATTTATCCCCATGTACCATGGTTCCACCCTCTGGATATTTCCCTTCGGGAAGGTAAAACTCATCACTGGAAGAAACCCGCTGCGTTGCTTCACCTTGTTTTAAACACTTGGGAGTTTTTAAATTTGATATATTCAGGTTTTTTCGGCCTCCTCCAGGCTGAACTCTCTTCATCCCCCGGGGTTATCCAGCCCATTGAAGCCCGTTTATCCCTCCCCGAGCAGGAGGGGGATCCGGGTGACGTTGGCTCCGTTGATCCAAGCTCTATCCGCCGGGAAAAGTCTGGTGTGAGCGGAGCCCGGCGGGGGCACGGACGGGAAGAGCCATCGCCGCCCCGGGGGCAGGGGTAAGGGTGGTCGAGGGGTAAAAAGAGAAGGATTTGGGTAGATCTCAAGGGGGAAAGTGGGGGTTTTTTTTGGCGCATGCCTGAGCTGGAGGTTGGGATGGGGAGAGCAGCCGGGGGAGGCACCACACCCTCCCCGGCCACTTGGGAACCGGGGTTTTTCCTGGGTTGTGATCCATAAGCTTGGACACCGGAGGGGAAATATAGAGGGAAAAGAATAAGAAGGTAAAAAATAATAATAAAAATCCCTTATGTCTTAATTCTTATGGGGTTCGCCACCCGCATTTGTGGCTTTTCCAGTGGTGGGGATGCGGCTGCAAACAGCTGGAAGGGGGGGGCACATGTTTTTCCAGGCTTTTCTCAAAATAAACTGCGTTACTTGGAGGAGCAGGGCAGCAAAACGAGTCAAATTAAATTAATCAAGCCCTAATTTTTTTATTTTTTATTTTTTTTTGGAAGCACTGTGTTTCAAAGAGGGGGGAGGTCAGGCCTGGCACCTTCCAGCGGGGGCCACGGGGAGGAAAACGCTGACAGAGGGATGCTGCGGCCAAGGGGGGGGCTCTGCCTTTTTCAAAAGGCTTTTGTCAACACTGCTATTTTGGGGACGATTTTTGGGGCCTCGATGCACTGCAGGAGGTGGTTAATATTATTAATTAATATATCAATTAGTGTTATGGTAACATTATATTACTGTTATATATAATATTAATAGTATATATTGATATATTATTAATTAATATATTGATATATTAAATCATATATATCGAATATGGTAAATATATTCAATAATAAGGCAAATATATTCAATAATACATGAAATATATTAAAGATGTGAGGTCCAGAGAGGTGATTCTGCCACTTTACTCTGCTCTGGTGAGACCTCACCTGGAGTATTGTGTGCAGGTCTGGAGCCCTCAATAGAAGAAGGACATGGACCTGATGGAGAGGGTCCAGAGGAGGGCCAC
>NW_015090867.1:482865-485330 GCF_001431845.1 Calidris pugnax | reverse complement strand
TTTAGAAAGGCCTGCAGTGACAGGACGAGGGGCAATGGCTTCAAGCTGGAGGGGAACAGATTTAGACTGGAGATGAGGAGAGGGTTCTTCACTGTGAGGGTGGTGGAGCACTGGAACAGGTTGCCCAGGGAGGTGATTGAGGCCCCTTCCCTGGAGATATTCAAGGTGAGGCTCCACGAGGCCCTGGGCAACCTGGTCTAGTTGGGGGTGTCCCTGCTGACTGCGGGGGGGTCGGACTAGATGGCCTTTGGAGGTCCCTTCCGGCCTGGGCAATTCTATGAGTCTATGATTCTGTGATTATTGACTATCCCGAATGGCCCAAGCCAAACCACGTGGTGCCCGGAGCCGGGATCCCCGCTCTCACCATCCCTCCTTGTCCCCCTTCTGCAGGTCGGGCAGGATGAGACCCCGCGACGCCTGGTGCTGGGTGGCCGTGCTGCTCCTTGCCATCTTCAGCGACGTGGCCGGTAGCCGCCGTGGAAGCAGTGGGAGAAGCGGCGGGCGAGGAGGAGGAGGAGGAGGCGGTGGTGGCGGTGGTGGTGGCGGTGGGGGCTTTCGGGCCACCTCCCGTGGCTCTGGCACCCCTGGCCGTGGCTCGAAGGTGGCGGGGGCCATTGCGGCCGGCGCTGCTGCGGGGTACGGCATGGGGGTTTTGGGGCGCACGCGGCCGTCCCGGCTGGGTCACGGCGTCCCGGCGGCCTGGCAGCCCCCGCCGGTGGGTGGCTTTCACGCCCCAAGTTGGCTGGACATGGGTGTCAAGCGGGGACCCCCCAGCCGAGCCCCTGGGGACCCGCGTGGTGGCATCGGCCCCGCTTTGCTGCTGGGCCCCGCCATCTGCTTCTTCAACCACGGGCTGCAGCGCTGAGCACGGGGAGGGGACCCCCGGTGACCCCCCCCGGCCGGCTGAGCCCACTGGGATTTCTTAGTGGATGACTTTCCTGGGAGATTAGATGTGGCTTGGGGAGGGGGAAGAGATGCTCCGTGGCTGCCTCAGTTTCCCCCCCCACCGATGTGATGGGACCCTGGACCAGCAGCTGGAGGTGGGCAACCATCCCCGTGTCCGTGGGGGCCACCCGGGAGCCAGCCTCATCCTGCCACCCCCCGTCTGCAGAGAGCACGTAGGTGGGCAAATCCAGCCCCCAAGGACCTGTGGGCACCTGCACCCGGAGAGATGCTGGATCCACCCCATCAGTGCCCAGTTCCTGTTTCCCATTGCATGGCTTTACCAAAAAACGCTCTTTTCCCCCCAAGAAGAGTGCTGAGACTCCATGGGGAGGGGTTGTGGGGCTTGAAGATGGACCTCTCCGCCTTTCAATAAAGCTTGGCCTTGAGACATTGTCTCTTTTTTCTTTTTTCAACCAAATCCAGTGTATTTAGCGCCCGTCTCAACCTGAGGAAGAACCACATCCCCGAGGGATGCTGCAGGGGCAAGAACGATGCTTGGGGACAAACTGCCCCCATGTCCCATCTCTCTGGCTTTAACATGATCAACCACTTCCCAATCTTTAGCATCCCCAGCCCAAAACACACCTGGCTGTGGGACTGACCCTCCCGCAGCTGCTTCGTGTTTGGCAGGGGGGATGGAAATCCTCCCTGGGAAGAGCGTAAAAGGAGCAGTGAGGGACGAGTTTCCTTCCAGCATCGGCGTTTTCTTCTCTAGTCCATGTTTTGGGTGGCCAAACCTTCCCTAAAACCCAGGTCAGCTGCAGCAGCTGGCAGTAAAGAAAGTAAAGAGGCACCAAGTGAAATATTAAGGATCTCCCAAAAAAAACCTGAGGGCAGCTGCAATCACCGTCCTCCAGCAGCTGAGTCCTTTGCTGAAGCATTTTTGAGCCTGGTTGTCTGTCGGTGAGTTGTTTCCCTTTGGAATAAGTGGGGTTTTGGGGGGATATAAATATCCTTATCACCTCCCCAGGAGGGCTGTTGAGTCAGGTCTTGCTTCTGTCATGGGGTAGAAGGAGCCCTGGCTGATGTACGTTGATTTTCTGGGCTCTTTTACAATAATTACTTAAATTTTACCGAGCTCATTTGGCTCCTGAGGGATTTAATAGTGTTTTGGAGCAGGTGGGCACGGGATGCTCCTCCAGCTCGGGGACAGCTTTGAGGTTGAACAAATGCAACTACTCCTATAACACAAAGCAAGGAGTTCTTTCTTTTTAATGCTCTTGCTTAAAACAACCAACAAACCCGGCAGAAACTCCACCCGCGGCTCAAATTTACATTTTTCCAGCATATATTTTGCATCCAGACCTGTTTTGATGTCTGGACCATGTCACGAGCATCCTCCGCTCCCGGCCCTGATTTGCATCCTGAGCTCCTGAAGGGATGATCCCGCCCGTCCCACATCGCATTCCCAAATTTTCCCTATGCATTTCCCCCCTCCCGCTGGAGTGCAGTACAAGGAGACACGCTCTGATCCCCCCCCCCCCCCCCTTCTTCTCCCACCCCCCCCAGAGGGCGCGCCC
>NW_015090867.1:477042-482802 GCF_001431845.1 Calidris pugnax | reverse complement strand
CTGTCCCCCCCCCCCCCCCAATTTCATTTCCAGCCCTCGCAAAGGGCTGCGCTGCAGGAAAAGGCTTTAAAAGTGATTATTAATGTCTTTGTAAATCACCTCGTGCTGGGGAGTTTGGGGGCTGCGTGGGAACGGGGTGCGAGATCCTTCGGAGATGGGTTGTTGAAGGCAAAATCAAGGTCACGGCTGCAAAGCTCAGCCTGATTTTGGAGGATTTTATTTTTTTGGAGGGTAGCCCCAGCCTTGAGAATCCATCCCCCGGGGCTGATGCTGGGCTGGGACGGGAGATGGTGCTGTTCGCTCGGTGATGCAGCTCCTCTAATCACACCCCACACCCCCCCGCATCGTTCACATGGATAAAATCACCCCCGGATGAGGTTTGGGCACTTGTTTTGCATTTTAAGCCTGCAAAAGGAGACAATCCCCCCTCCAGCTCTCTGCAAACTGTCCAGCCGTGCACCAAAAATCCTCTTTTTGCAGGTAGTTTTCCGGGCGAAAAATATCTTCAGTTATTCTGCCTCTGTCGGGGATGCTTATTTATGGACAAGGGGGATGCAAAATGCCCCAGGACGGGTGATTTGAAGAAAAGCATAAAAAAAACCAACCCCAAAATGGTAACATTTATTCTTTGGGGTGTATTTCTCATCAGCTTGGCAAATCAGAAATGCTTCCCGTCCTCGCTTGGCAACAAGGGCCCTGCCCACCTGGCAGGATTTGGAGTATTTAGGTGATTAATACAGAGCAATAAATTTATTGAATTCATCAGACCACTCCTAGGGGCTGAGAAGGCTCCAGGGTTATTGGACCCGTGGCCTTAATGGACACGAGGGCTCAGACCATGTCCCCATGTCCTCTCGAGTGCTCCCAGAGCCAGGAAAGCTCTGACATTCCTCAGGAACCCCCAGCAGTGAGCTCCAAAAATCACAATAAATCCCAATTACCCACCAGAACCCCAAACTGGTGAAAAAAAATAAAAGGATGCTGTGTGCAGAGGGGATGAAAACGGGTGTTTCTGAGCATGGCTGACATGGTTCTTTCCCTTGCTTGGTGGTGTGGGAGCAGCTTCCCCTGTGCTGGGTGAAGATCAGAGAAGATGGGGGTTTTTTGGGCTAAAAATTAGCCTTTTGTGTTGCTGCCTGCTGAGGTCAGGCCCTCCCCGGGGGAATTTGCTGTGCTGGTGCTGCCAGCCCCTTCCTGGCAGTACCCATGTGCTCGCCTGGGAAAAGAGCGGGGAATTCTTCCTTCTTTGGGGGTTGTTTTTCTTCCTTTTTTTTTTTTTTTTGAGGAGAGGGGGGGAATTTTCCTTCTTTAGAGGTGGGGTTTTTTTCCCTTCTTTGTTTCATTGGTGGTTTTTTTCCACCTTCTTTGTTAGTTATTTTTTCTCTTTTTGCTTTTTTTTTTTTTTCCTCTTCCCTTCTTCGCTTTCATTGTTGGTTTTTTTCCCTTCTTTGTTGGGGGGTTTCCTTCTTTTGGGTTTTTTTCCTTCCCACCACTGGGAAGGTGGGAAGCACAAGGTCTATTGGGAGACGGGTCCTCCAACCCTGTCACTGAAGGACATGTTGTCATTGCTACCTCTTTCTCTTTTATTTGAAGTTTGAAATAGCTCTTGTTTTACCTCGAAAAATCTTAATTAATAAGAAAAGTTGAATAAACCTCCCTGCCCTCATCAGCAGGGTCCCCCCTGTAGCTTGGGGACCAGTGAAGCAATTTTCCCTGCGGAGGAGCAGGGGGGTCTTGCATTTATTGCCTCTGTTGTCATTGCTACCTCTTTCTCTTTTATTTGAAGTTTGAAATAGCTCTTGTTTTACCTCGAAAAATCTTAATTAATAAGAAAAGTTGAATAAACCTCCCTGCCCTCATCAGCAGGGTCCCCCCTGTAGCTTGGGGACCAGTGAAGTGATTTTCCCTGTGGAGGAGCAGGGAATCTTGAATTTATTGCCTTGTCTTTAAATGATATGGGAAAAAGTCTGGGATATTCAGATCTGAGTATTTAGGGCAAAATAAAACCCTAAATAAAGTTTCCAGAGCTGGGGAGTTTTTGGGATGCTGTGGAGCGGCCATAAGGATGCTTAGGACAGACCCAATAACCTTCCGGGGGCTTTATATTCCCCAAATCCTCCTTTCCACCACCATTTTTTAAATTGCTTTTGCACATGGAAGGTGTGAAGTGTGGGACTGTGAGATTTTATTTTTATTTTTATTTTCATTTTCCTCATTTTGGTAGCTGGCTCCCAATATTAAGCCCTGTCTGCCCTCTCTTTGCTCTCACTCCCTGTTTGCTGCTCCACTTACCAATATTCAGAGCTAAAGTGGTGATGTCCAGTAGCCAATTTCAAGTAAAAAAAGCTTTTATTTTGTGTTTTCTGAGCACCTACAGGTGTTATGGATCTCTTAGGGTTTCCTCTTTGGGAGCAAGCTGCCTGTGCGCAGGATTAATCATCTACTTAGTACTGAATAGGTTTTTTTCCTATTTTTTTTTCTGCCAAAATTGTTAAAAAGAATCACATTTGGGATTTACCTGAAGCACCACTTAAAGTCCAAATTCTTTAACATCCTCATGGGCAGGGGGGTTTCCAGTGCAATAAATCCAATCCTGTGGAGGCTCAGACCAAACTGGTCCAAGGCTTGATCTTGAGCTTAAAATTCAAGCAAAGAGTCCAAACTCCCCCATCTTTTGAATTGTCATTTTTAATCCTTTCTGCAGCCTAAATCATCTCATGGTGGTGCCAATTTAGGCACTGGGGAGATTGGGAATTCTGGCCACATTCAGCAGGGCTTGGGGCTTGGCGGGAAGTTGGTCGGGCTTAAAGCCACTGAAACAGCAAATGTAAAAACTCTTTTATTAGACAGAAAATAGATGGAGTAAATACAAGGTATAAAGGGGTGTCAACCTTCTACGGGGAGAAGAAATCCCTGATGCCAACCAGCCCATTGGAGTCATCACCAAATATCCCTTGGGTGGTCGTTAGTGGGAGCAGGGGAGGAGAAAAGGTTAACTGAAATTGTGGGTTTTAAGCCAAATTTAGCTCTGAAAAGGGGAACAAAGGCGCCCACAGGCTGAGGGGGCAGGGGCAGAGAGGGTGAAAAATGGAGCTTCTGTCCGCGGGGCTGCGGGGACCGGGGAGAGCTGTTTGGAGGAAGGAGGCTGATGTGCATCTTGGCTTTATCTGTTTTAATTTGTACCAGACGTCGAACACTTAGAAAAGTATCAGAACGGCAAATTCCGTGCATGCACCGTTAACGGATTTACAAAACATTCGCGTATCACAAAGTAGGGGTTACCTCAAAGCCCTGCTTTTCCGGTGAATATCCTGAAAGATTTATCTCTATTTTATTAATATATATATATATATATATATCTCTATCTTCACTTAGCTTACACCGATGCGAAAAAAATATTTAGGAGGGTGTCATTCAGTGCCTTGCAAAAAAAAAAAAATTTAAAAAAAATAAAAAAAAATACACGAGAGATATTAAATATAACTCGGGGCGACCGGTTCGACAAGTGCAACTTTACAGATGCTACAGGTTAGACGTGACCCAGCATCGACCCAAACACAAGAAGCATCAATTTCACCCGCTGTTTCCACAAATTAATTGCAAAAGGTGTTTGTTTTGTTTTGTTTTTTTTAAGCATCTCCCATCCCTCAGGCCTGGTTTTCCTGATGCTGTTTGCTGTAACCATCTGATTGAGCTGACTTAAGTCTCTTGCTACATGCTTGACCCCCCCTGAGCATCCTTTCTGCTGTATTTTTAACGTCCTTTAGGCCAAGGTGCTGAAGCGAGTGTGAGTTGTCACCTACAGAACCTCCAAACCAGCTTTTTCTCAGGCTGTGACACACCAAGTGTTACCGCTCTGGGGGTTTTGGGGGCATTCAGCAGCACTTTTTGCCTTTAGAAAGGCTAAAAAAGAGGCTCAACCTAAAGCAAAGCGGCGCAGGGGGTCAAGCGAAACCCGGCCGGGGTTTCAGCAAAAAAAAAAGAAAAATCACTTTATTTTTGTGTATTGCTGCAGGAGATATTTGCAGCATGCGAGGCGCGGAGCGGGCAGGTCCGTATGTACACGAGGAAGGGCGAGTTTTAGGATTAAAGGGTTAAAATTGCAACCCAGTAGCTTGTTGCTTGAAAACCCCATATCTGACCCTCCTAAAACCCCTATGGGGTATGTGGGTGGGGTATATATACCCCCGTGGGGTGTGTATATAGATATATATGGGTGCTCGGATGCAACGCTGTACTGTGCCCTGGGGGAAGGGGTTGTGGTGGAAGCGGGATTAAGGGAATTAGGTAAAACCCTGCTTTTTAGCAAAGATGACTCTCAGAAACGCTCTTGCAGGGATGCCAAGGACCAGGTGAACTTCTCTCTGCCTGATCCCTCTCGGGCAGGTCCCGAGGAGGAGGAGGTGGTGATGAAGGCCATTTCTTTTGGGCATCCAGCTCCATCGCTGTCCTGTCACGCCGGGGGCGCCTTTTGGGGTGGAGAAGGAAATTTTCATCCAGTTGCCTAAACCAAAGCCTCCGGGGGAGGTGGTGGGGAGCGTCGGTGCCCGCGCGCCCCAAGGGCTCTTCACCAAAGACGACCGCAAGCAAGAACGGGGAGGTTTGGGGAGGTCCCCCCACGGGGACATGGGTGACATCTCGAAGCTGTGGGGGCGCATCAGTGCATGATGAAGAGGGTGAGGAGGAGGAGGGCGGCGAGGGAGGCGTCGGCGAGGTGCAGCCGGATGCCCGAGGCCAGGCGGTACTCGCGGTACTGCTGGATGCACATCTCCCGGATCACCTTGGTCACCACCTTGGTCTCCAGCTCCGTCTCCGTTTGGTTGACGGCCGAACCAGCCTCCGACACGTTCTTCTTGGCGGCGGGGCCGATGTTGTGCTCGGTCACCGTGATGTTAAAGCAGTCGGCCACGAAGACGTCCTGCGAGACGGGGCTGCTGTAGTCCCGGTAGTAGACCTGGTTGGGGTAACGCGCCGAATTTTCGTTCCACCACCGGTACTCGTCGGGGCTGTCGAAGCGATAGTGCATCCCCGACATGACGCGCCCCATGGCGTAGCCCCCCAAACCTCCCACCACGGCGCCCGCCGCCGCCGCCCCCGCCACGTGCTTGAAGTTGGTCTTGGATTTGGGGGGTTTCCATGGTTTTTGGTTGTGGTAGCTCCCGCCTGCTGGGTTGTAACCCTGTCCCCACCCGGGGTTGTGGGGGTAGCCGGGGTTGTGGGGGTACCCCGGGTTGTGGGGGTAGCTGGGGTTGTGGGGGTAGCCCGGATTATGGGGATAGCTGGGATTTTGGGGGTAGCCGGGCTGGCGGGGGTAGCTGGGCTGGCGGTGGCTCCCAGTGCCCCAACCGCCTCCGCTGGGTTTGCCTTTGCTCTTCTTGGAGAGGGCGACGTCGGTCCAGGTGCCGAGGAGCAGGGCCACCAGGCAGCAGGTGAGGAGGAGCCTGGCCATGGCTGTGGGACACAAGGACAGGGAGCGTTACGGGCGGGAGACAGAGACCCTGCACCCTCACCCCCATGAGCTTTAGGCTCCCTTATTTATGTATCATATAAAACACATGTCAGTCCCTTTAATCCAGCTGCAGAATAAACATCTTTAGACTTAAATGCATATTTATCCCCCTCAAACCCTCTTATTTTCATATATATATAGATATTTTATATAAATTTATATTTTTATATATATCCCCCACCTCTCCAACAGACCCCCTGCTAGTAAGGGCAATTTTAAAATAGGAGATAAAGACCTTTTGGGAAAAAACA
>NW_015090867.1:458189-477032 GCF_001431845.1 Calidris pugnax | reverse complement strand
CTTTAGACTTAAATACATATTTATCCCCCTCAAACCCTCTTACTTTCATATATATATTAATATTTTATATATATTTATATTTTTATACATATCGCCCACCTCTCCAACAGACCCTCTGCTAGTAAGGGCGATTTTAAAATAGGAGAAAAAGACCTTTTGGGAAAAAACGCTGCACTGGGTGGGGAGGTATAAATCCACTTATCAAATCTTCTCTATCCAATCAGATGATATAAATGAGATTTATGATGTGCAAGGATTGACGGCTATAAACAGATTAATCCCAATCTCAAAGCTTTTGGGTCCCCGGGGCTGCAAGGAGGCCAGCGCCTGCCTTGCCCTGAAGGAGGGTTCTTTTCCCCAAAGAACAAAATTCAGCGTGTTTTGCCCAAGTCCCTGTTAATGTTCAACAGGCCTTTACTGGAAACCAGCATTTTTCTAGTCGAATGTGTTTGCAAATATCTGCTTACTCAGCAGTTTGCTGCTGGCATCCCAGGGGCACGCCAGGCGTCTCCTACGTTAGCTGGTGGGCTGGCAAGGGTGAAATTCCATTTTTAACGAGCCATTTCTCTTCCTCTGTATAATCCAGCCTGTCTGATACACACCACATCCACAAATCCTTTGGAATGACCTTTGGAAAATGCTTCCTAAACTGCAAAATCCCTTCGGATGCCTCCCCGCAACACCAAGGAGCACTGAATTACTGTTACCCTTGTGTTTAACATGCGAACCCAGTGAATTGCTGCTGCCCTCGTGTTTAATATGTGAGCCCAGCAACAGCGAAGGGTTTTTCCATCCTGCCTGGGACGGAAAATCCCCTTGTGCCCAAAAATCCCCCCTGTGCACGCCAGGATGCTGGGGAGGGAGAGGAAAGCACGCCTGGCCAAGTGTGGGTGGGCTTTTCACAGCATCCTTGGATGCTTCCAATGTGTTTGCTGGTTAACGTTACAAGTAAGAAGAAAAAATTAAGGTTTGGGTCCTGAGTGGGGTTTTTTTTCAGCAACTAATGGGTCAGCTTCCTTAAGAGTCACCACCCAGCCCAGAGACGAGTTTAATGCCAGGAATTGATGATGGTCTCACGTGAGATATTACCCTTAACAGCACAAACAGGGAGAACAAACCCTTGTTTAAGCCTGATATTCCTCTGTTGTGTGTTAGCTCTGTGTTTACGGTCCATAAAAAGCAAATTAATCTCTCTTTGCCTTCAGATAACGATGCTCGTTCCTCCGTTTTTACATCCAGAAATGGTTGAATTAAGATCCTTTAATGTCAGTGTTTTGGTTGAGATCATTAGCAAGAGGCTTGATTAAAAGAGCAGGGGGGGATGCACGAGCCTGTCCCCTGTCATGAGGAGGAAAACCAGGTCTTGGGGGGAAAAAAAATTGGGTGCAGGCCCCCCACTTTGGAGCAGCTTTTCTGCCTCCCTCGCCCAGCAGCACCCACCCGCTGGGAGTGAGGATGAGGTCAGGGGGGTTAAAAATAGCCAAAAGACAGGGTAAAAACTTGGATGGGCAAACGCTCCTTGGGCACTCGATAAAAATAAAGGAAATAGAGGGGGAAAAAAGCAGCAAATTGGCAAATTTTTTGAAGATGCGACTCCCCGCGGCGGCAAAATCAGCCCCTGGATGAAAACAGGTTACAGCAAAGCCCCGGAGGATATTCCAGCCTGGCAGCACCGACCTGCTCCTCTAATTGCCTTCGCGGAGACGAGCTCTGATAAACAGGGCGAAGGCTCGTTTGCGTTTGCGCTGCTAATTACTGACCTCCTTGGGCAGCTGACCTCCTCCCCACAGAAATGCGGTCGCTGGCACAAACCCCCTGTGGGTGATAGGGACGAGGGAGCTGCTTTTTTGGGGTCAGAGCTGGCTTCCCTCTGCTTGGGAATAATATTTACAGTGTGATCATGAGAATATTATTAAATTACGTTATCGAATGGCTCCGCAGGTATTTTTCCCTGACTCTTTTTAACGTCCTTCTCCCACTTTTTCCTCCCTGTGGGTGAAGGTAGGCAGGCAGCAATGAGGAATTAATTTAGGTGATGTATATGGGAGTGATTTATATCCGTGCTTGCGTTGGAGGAAAGAAGGGAGCTCCTTCAGGGCCGAGGGGGAAGCGGAAAATGGAGGATGCGAGGAGGGATCGCAGGCAGCAATTACGTGCGCAGGGCTGGCGAGAAGGCGCCCTCGGGTTTGGAGAGGAAAACCAACACCCTGGTGCCAAAATAACTGCGGAAACAACCTTGTTAAGGTGCCCGAGGGGAGAGGAGAAGGGAAAGGAGGTGGGGAAGAGGAAGGTGGAAGAGCGATGCGGCGAGGAGGGTGGGAAGATGCTCAGGAACGGGGGTGTCCGGACCCTCCTGGTGATGCTCCTCCTGGCTCATGGGGGGGGGTAAAAAATCAGGAAAAATCCATGGGGAAGGGGGATGGGATGGAGGCTGGCAGTTTGTTTTCTGAAAATGCCACCTCTACTTTTAAGAAATCCACCCCCACCCCCTTTATTTTTAACCCCCCAAATAACGGGGGGAACAAAATCCTGCGCAGCTGGGAGCCAAGGAAACAAACAAACCCCTCCAGGTAGCTCGGGGGAGGAGGGGGAGAAAGAAATCTCCCACCAGGATCAGCTTTGAATCAGCCCTGAATAAACAAGCAGCGGGGAGAAGCAGAGCTCTGTCTTCTAAGGAGGACGCTCGCCTTCTGAGCTGAAAAATATCTATTTTTAGGCAGCGACGGCGGGGAGAGGAGGCAGCCCCCCATCCCCTGTGATGCTGCTGGGTGTTAAAAGCCCCCTCAGCTCTGGATTTCTCCCACCCGAAGCCCCCCGTGTCCCTTATTTCCCGACACTCACCGGCTAGGAGCCCGTTGCTTGCTCAGTTCGGGGTGATTCAGCCTCGGCCGCAGAGCGACGGGGAGGAATAAATAGCGAGAGGGAGGAGCTGGCTCCTGCGCAGCCCAGCCCTGCACAGCCTGGCCACCATCCATCCTCCTTCCCTAGGGAAAACCACAGCCAGCATCCCACAAAATTCAGCTTCACCCCCTATCATCCCTCCCAGATGATCCGGGCAACGGGAGGCAACACCGACGGCCAAAGGGGTGGCTGGAAAATGGCAGCGCTGGGATGGTTTATTCAAGAAATATCGATGGGATCAGCAGGGAGCTGGGGCTGGTTTGGAAAGCTTGGATGGTTTATTGAAGAAATATTGATGGGGCCATCAGGGATGGCTTGGAAATCTCGGGGGTCAAGGCTCTGGGCGAGGAAAGGATGCTTTTAGTAGTTGCTCCAAATCCATTATCCTGGGAAGCAGAGATGCTCTACGGGTTGATGGATACAAAATAAAATAGATTCAAGAGCTACAGGGGAAAGGATGAGTTTGTCTCTGAGTTTGTCTCGCTCTGGAGGAGTAAAACACTCCTGTGCAGAGCAGTTGTGTTTTGTGTTGAGGTACCCTGATACTCAATGGGAGCTGGGGATTTTGCAGAACCCCATTTCGGAGGGTAAGGGCATGTCTGGGTGTAGAGACCTAAAGACCAGAACAGGGACTTATTCCCATCTTTTAGAGTTAGGATGGGTTGTAATAAACGGGTTGAGCCCAGAGCAACCCAGGATGCTTGCATGGTGGTTGGGAGATGCAAATTAAGCTCGAAACTAATTGCACTGAGACTAATTTTGACACGGCCACGCAATATAGTCAAAACCCTACCCAGTTTCGCTGCCCAAAATAGGTGGGCCAGGTACAGCTGACCCAGTGATGTTCCCACCCCTGGATGGCTGAGCACATCTGGCCATAAAGAGGATTTCCACCCCAATGCTCCATACGTTTGTTTATCCATCTGGCCAGATTATGCTAAAAAAAAAAATAAAAAATAGTAATTTCTGTCTGGCAGGGAAATGGGATGCACTGGGTGCTTTAGCTGCGCTGGGGAGGCATCCATATTAATTTCTGGAGGAGAAAATTAAATAAGGGGGGCAGGATTAAGGTCAGCGAGCCTGTTGAAGCTCTCTCCTACAATACACAGGCGTATTTGTTCCTCATGTGGATGCACAGATGGCTCCTGATTCCCTGGCTTTGCTTTAAACACTCTTCATTGGGCTATGTAAAACCCAAAGCCAGGAAAAGAAAGACAGACAGCACTGGGAATGAGATGGTTGGGGTGAATTCATCCCTGCTTTGTAAAAATCAGAATTTTTCTACAATAATATATTTCAGAGGAAGCTCTGCTCTTGTTGGGGGAAATATAGAAACTCTGATGGATCCCAGCTGCAAATCAAGCAGGGGCAGCCTATCGACTACCAAATTAATTTTTAATTTATTGTGGAAGTTAGCAGTGTTAAAACCACCCAAACCAGTATATCCACGGGATCTATTTGACGGAGCCATGTGCCACATGGTTTCTTGGGGTAAAATTTCTCCCGGCAGCGAGCCAAGAGCTGCATCGATCTCCGCTGGAGGTTTGGCCCTTCTTCCTCTGCAGCTCAGGCAGCGATGGGGAATGGAGGAAATAATGGGACGCTAAGTGCGGCGGGGGTTGGTGCCAAGTTAGAAATCATTAATGGGATGGATTTTTCTCGTAACGAGTGGAAAACACTGACTTTGATTTAATGATGAGCTGGGAAAGGACCTGGGTTCATCTTACCCCGCTTCATTGCTCCTCATTGATTTCCTCTTCTTTTTTTTTTTTGCTTTAATTCATGCAAAACGTTTTTATTCACACAACTTGCTTGCAGAAGTAGCCACAGCTTACAAAGGCAGGAGAAGGTATCAAAATAGTTCATGGGAGATTTACAGGGGTTTTGGGGCAATTTGTTGGAGTTTGAAGATAGGGGTAAGTCCCACAGCCTGTCCCCATCCCCACATCACTCCCTGGAGCCGGCAAAAAATCTGGGCTCAAGCTCACCCCACCTCAAACCACACTTAGCTCATCGGGAAACCTCCTTAAACCCTCCAAAGGCAAAAAAAAGTGGAAATAAATGCTGTGTTTGGGGGGTTGATGAAATGTGCTTTGGAGAGCTTGGTTTATTCTCTGGTTTTACCACAGAATAGTCTCTTTTAAGTTAAAATGCTCTACTTTGGATTTTTCTTGGGAGCCAGATGTCTCGGTAATATTCGGCTCCTGCCTGGATGAGAGCAGAGAAAATGCAATTTGGGGAATAAACAGGGTGATGGCAGGGCAGGGAAGGAAAGTGCTGGGAGCACTTGCTTTCCAGCAAGAAAGGAAAGATGTGGCTTGGTCAGGCTGTTATTTTCCCACATCAGTGTGTAAATAAAAAGTCAAAGCTTTATTAGGATATTTGCATTTTCTTTGGAGGTGAGGGCTTCATTGCACGACTTGGGTAAAGCAAGGCCAGGGCTCGTGGCCCTGCAGACCCCATGAAAAGGCTGAGAGAAAGGAAATGTCATTTTTTTAGGCCTGTTTTTAGTAGAAGAAGGGATTTTCCATGCGCTGTGTAGAAATCTTTACCTGCACCGTTATTCTGTGTTAAACTGCAGGAGAGGAAAGTGCAGCTCATGGAAGGCATTTCTCCTTTGCTCTTGGAAACCATAAGTTTTCTTATAAAAAGAAGAAAAAAAAAAAGTTCAAAGGACTATATAAATTTTTAGGCTTTTGCTGGGGATGGAAGCAGCCCAGGAGGGAAAATGGCAGGAGCAGGACATTAAACACACACACACACTCCCAGAGGATCATCAGCGAGGAGTTACACAACCTGGGACGGTGGGGAGGAGAAGCCCCAGCCAGTCCCTAATCCCGGAGGCACGTAAGGGCATGAACAACGTGCCAGGAGAGGAACCACGGAGGGGGAAAAGCAAACAACCCAAACTTTCCAAGCGACACCTCACGCTGCTTCCAGGAGGGTTTTTTTTTTATTTTATTTTTTAAATTTTTTTTTTTTGTGTGGCCAGCTCTGTTGCAAAGCCAAGGAGCGCAAAGCACGGAAAAAATAAATCACTTTATGAGTGCTGTAGTAAACGAGACTCCTTTCAGCTGTGATGCTGGGGAGGAGCTTGTCCCCCCCACCCCGCGATGATCTGCTTTCCTCGCCGGTGATGGCTTTTTGTGACACGATCTATGGGCAGATGTGACTCACGGGGACCTGCCTGCGGGTAGGAGGCTCCGGCAGGGGACTGCTGAAAGGTGGTTTTTTGGTGGGGAGAAAGCAAGAAATAAGGCAAGTCTTTTTCTTGTTGTGTTTCAGAGACGAAGCTCAACCCTCGAGGAAGCAGATTGGATGATTTAATTTAATATGACTTTCTCTTCCACAGGGAGCATCAACTGAAATGTTAAATATTGGAGGCTGCAGGCACCCTCCTTCTCTTTACTTTTAGACAACTGTCTTTAAAAGGCTGTAAATGTTCATCCAGCTGCTCCAATCTGATTAGGAGTGTAATAACCTCTGCCCATGTGAGAGCTGCTATTCCGGGCAGGGACACACGTAAGCTCCTTATGGATGGGACCCTCCCTGGCCGCGGGCTGATGCCTTCCCAGTGAGATACTGCATCTTTGGGAGATAACCAGCGCTCAAAAATGTGCCTCCAACCCCTCCCAGGGTTGGCAGCATCACCCAGGTGCTGGAAGGTAAAATAACCGCTTTTATTTAAAAAAAAAAAAAATTAAAAAACTTAAAAAGACTTTTTTTTGGAAGTACTTTTTCATTTTGGAACAAGCGCTGATAATAAAAGTGAGTTGATGGATGAAAAAAAAAAAATTATCAAATTTGGGTATTTGAGCTTCCCTGCCTGCCTGCCCAAAAATAACCGCTTTTATTTAAAAAAAAAAAAAATTAAAAAACTTAAAAAGACTTTTTTTTGGAAGTACTTTTTCATTTTGGAACAAGCGCTGATAAAAAATTATCATTGATGGATGAAAAAAAAAAAATTATCAAATTTGGGTATTTGAGCTTCCCTGCCTGCCTGCCCACTGGATTAATTTATGGGAAATGGGAGAAGTAAGTCACGCTCGCTCGAGGAAGATGTTTGCTGTCCAATTTGGTTTCAGCCCAGCGTGGGGTTTAAAAATAACTTGTCCCAGTGCCTTGGGAGCAGCCACTGTGGGACAGGGAGAGTTTGTGCCTCCGGGGGGAACAATTCCCCGCTGTGTCCGGGGAGAAGCAAGGGGAAGAGCCATAACCCTTCGCAGAAAAATGTAACCCTTTGTTCTGTCCTTTCGTATCAATGAATCTCCTGTTTTTCAGACAGACAAAGACAACCCAGCGTTTGGGCTCCTTTAAAACACGATGTCCCTCCATAAAGCTGTGGGAACAAACACTTCCACTAAACTTCCCCGCGCGGTGCAATTAACCAGAAGCTGGCACCTTCGCAGGAAAAGCTGAATATCCGTATTTTTTTTTCCTCGCAGCAAGGCTTGTAATATATGACTCACTGAGAGGCTTTCCTTTGCCTCTCCCATTTATTTTTAACTTGCAATCCCCTCGGAAGACTTTCCGAGATCAGAGCAGCGGCGTAAGCGCGTTGCATGACATAACGTGGCTGCGCTGAGGTCACCTTCTTAAAAATAAACCCGGGCACACCCGGGATGGGCCAAGACGCTCCCATTCTCATCGTTTTTACATCAATCATCCGCGCCAGCCTCGGATCCCTCTTTTGGGAATTGCTCCTATCCCAAAAGACATCAGCGGTGTGCCAAGAACTTGTAGGAGCGTGCCGAAATCCCGGCTGACGTATTTCAATGTTGTGTTCCCCCAGAAAAGCCAACGGGCAGAAACATCTTTTTTTTTCAGAGGTTTGATGTATGGAGGGAAAATGCCACAGTCCTCGGGGGTCCCTGTGGATTCCAGGCTGGGTTGCGCTGGGAAAGGGGCAGGAAAAATCAGTTTTTCCGGTAGGAAAAAGGGGCTGTGGGGCAAGATGGGGTAAGCTGAACCCCGGGAAATACAGACAATTGTTTGATTTTTAGTAATAATAAAAAAGAAAAGAAAAACTGAAACAAGAACCAGGTTGGAGATGGAAAAGTATTTAAAAATGCTACATTTTTCTCTTAGCTATATGTTTTTCTTTTATATTCATGTTTCTGGTCATATATTTGTTCACCTTGTTTACTCACGTGAGAATGAATCAAGCTTTCTTACCCCATGATCTGGTTTCTAACTCACGTGCTTGGCAAGGATGAGATGATTAAACCCAATAGTCATGCAAATCATCTCAGCTGAGCCAGCGAGCACATTTCCACCCCAATTTTCCTCTCTCCCTCCATATAAAGGGTTCCCAGGACTGGGCCTGGCTTTATGGGGCTTCATCCCTTTTTCCTCTGGGTGTAAATGAGAATAAGCGAAGACGAACTGTGTTTGGGAAACACGTGCCCCTGGGGGAAATGGGGCTGGATTTTTAGCCATCAGGGTATTTAATCTATTGAAACAGTTTCCTGTGGGATGTGCCCCTTTCCATCCATTTTGGAGCACCTTCCATCTGGGATGTTGAGCCAAGACAGCGCGTGACTTAGTCCAAAGCTTTTCTTTCCCCTAAAGCAACAAATTAAAGGCTCTTTAGGAAGCTTATGCTGAGGATCAGGCTGACATTATATACCAAAGGGACGTTAGATACCAAATATTCAGGCATTATATGCCAAATCTGCTCCATATGTTTAATTTTCTGCCCTTTTATCTTGGAAAGGGAGCTGCTGGCGGGGGAAAGCTTTACTGTTGCCTGCATGGGAGTGAGAATAAGTCCATAATCACCGTCTGGTGCAAGGAAAAGCCCAGGGAGAGACTGGGCTGCTCTGAAGATGCTCAAGACGCTCATGCA
Organism: Calidris pugnax; assembly: GCF_001431845.1. NCBI lineage: Eukaryota > Metazoa > Chordata > Aves > Charadriiformes > Scolopacidae > Calidris > Calidris pugnax. Next base: position 468,283 of record NW_015090867.1, on the reverse strand, counting down.
GAGTTGTCATGGGCACGATGATGCTCTCCATAGCCATCTCCATGGCTACCCCGGCACCGAGGGGAGGGGATGCAAGCAGTGCAGGAACGGAGTCGTAAGCTTAAATGCTGCCCGCCCTCTCTCAGCTGGTGTAAATAAGTCCTGCTTGGGATCTCCAGGGATGACAGCTGGTTTTTAGCTGGAGCTTGAAGCCAGCCGAGATTGGAAATGTTTTTATTTATTAAAAACTGAGGTTATCCTCCCCCTCTACTCTGCCCTGGGAAGGCCACATCTGGAGCACTGGGTCCAGTTCCGGGCTCCCCAGTTCCAGAAGGACAGGGAACTGCTGGAGAGAGTTCAGCAGAGACTATGAAGATGCTGAGGGACTGGAGCATCTCACTTATGAGGAAAGGCTGAGGGACTTAGGTCTTTTTAGTCTGGAGAAGAGAAGGCTGAGGGGGGATCTGATCAACACCTATAAATACTTAAAGGGAGAGTGTCAGGAGGATGGGGACAGCCTTTTTTTCTGTGGTGCCCAGGGACAGGACAAGGGGAAACAGGCACAAACCAGAATATAAGAAACATGAGGAGGAACTTCTTTCCTGTGAGGGTGGCAGAGCTCTGGAAGAGGCTGCCCAGAGAGGTAGTGGAGTCTCCTTCTCTGGAGACATTCTAAACCTGTTCCTGTGGGACCTGCTCTGGCAGCGGGGTTGGACTGGATGATCTCCAGAGGTCCCTTCCAACCCCATATCATTCCGTGATTCTGTGATTTGTAGCATCTCCCCTAAAGTATTTCCATGGTGGATACATGGGGGTACAAGTGCACGATGTGCTCAGATGAGGCTCAGGTGTTTTTACTTGCCCTTAGCCAAAGCCATTGAAAAACTCAGATAATATTCCTGCTTCTGACACGAGATTATGCTTCGGGAATGGCTACCCAAAGAAATAAAGCTGTGTATAGATAAGGAAGCATTTTGAAATGATGATTTTTTTTTTTCCCCAGCTAATAATTTTATTTTTTTTTAAACAACAACAAAGATTACATACCATCTAGTTAATAGGGTCTGGAGCTGAGATGTGCTCCTTCTAGGAGCTGAGCGGAGATGCCAGAGCCAATAACTCCCCTGAAGGATTTCTCCTTAATTTTCTCTCCTTCACTTTTCCAAAGCAACTCCCAAAGCAGTGACAACACCACAGCTTGCAGCCTGCATGGAGAAAGCTGGGATAATAAAAGTCATGTTAAATCTGTGCAGAGGGCTTGAGGCAGAAGGGGAGAAGCCCACAGGCTTTTCAGGGCTTGGGGTTGTCATGATCTCAGTGCCACCAAGAGCAAAAAAACAAGAGTCAAGCACAGGCTGCAAAGCTTGTGGCAATACTTAGAGAGGATGGAGGGAAATCTGGAGATTTTCTAGGCCAAAGAGCAGCCCTAAGGAGAAGGACTTGGGAGTGCTTGTGGATGAGAAGCTCAACATGAGCCGGCAGTGTGTGCTGGCAGCCCAGAGAGCCAACCGTGTCCTGGGCTGCATCAAGAGAAGCGTGGCCAGCAGGTCACGGGAGGTGATTCTACCCCTCTACTCTGCTCTTGTGAGACCCCACCTGGAGCCCTGTGTCCAGCTTTGGAGTCCTCAGCACAGGAAGGACATGGACCTGTTGAAACCAGTCCAGTGGAAGTGAAGGACATGGATCTGTTGGAACAGGTTCAGTGGAGGGCCACGAAGATGAAGCACCTCTCCTATGGAGACAGGCTGAGAGAGCTGGGGTTGTTCAGCCTGGAGAAGAGAAGGCTCCAGGGAGAACTCACAGCAGCCTTCCAATATCTGAAGAGAGCCTACAGGAGAGCTGGGGAGGGACTCTTTGTCAGGGAGTGTAGTGACAGGACAAAGGGTAAGTCTTTTAAATTCGTGACAGGACAAAGGGTAATGGTTTTAAATTCAGAGAGGGGAGATTTAGATTAGATACTAGAAATAAATTTTTTACTGTGAGGGAGGTGAGACACTGGAACAGGTTGCCCAGAGAAGCTGTGGCTGCCCCATCCCTGGAGGGGTTCAAGGCCAGGCTGGATGGGGCTTGGAGCAACCTGGTCTGGTGGGAGATGTCCCTGCCCAGGGCAGGGGAGTTGGAACTGGATGATCCTTAAGGTCCCTTCCAACTTTAATGATTCCATGATTCTATGATCCTATGAAAATGGTTTACAATATGATGAATATAAACCCTGCTATGAATCCATGTGCGGGAGGACAAACCCCAGCTTGGGCAATGATGTTTTGCTCCAGTAATGGTCAAAGAGATATTTTTTTTCTCTCTCCAATTAGCCCTAAAGCTGTGTCTGGTTGAACCACACAACCCTTAATGTGGCCTTTTCCCAGCAGCTCCAGTGACCTTGGCCCTGGCTTGTTTTTCAGTGCATTTCACAGCAAGCCCAGAGGGACTCTGGGGAGAGAATAATGATCAAAGTACAGAAACAAAGGAAATTAGTTCTGCATTTACGGTGGCAGGTCGGGACCAGCTGTTTATCCTGAGCTGGGGGGGGGACACCAGGAAAATCATTCACACTGGCCTCGGCGCAAGGAGGCTTCCTGCAAGCAAAGCCCCATCTGCAGCCATTAAATAGCAAATAATAACCAGCGCTAATAATACAACACAGTCTTTTATTCCCAGGGTGTTTCCTTGTCCGTATTCTGGCCTGAAACATCTGTGCCGTCCAAAGTATTTTTGTGGTATCGATGATCCCAGGAGTTTGTCCTGTTAAAAATAAATGATGCTGGAGCAAAGCCTCTGGGACTTGATTTCTCACAAAGATTAGCCTGTTTGGGAGCTTGGGTTATTCTGTTAAGGATTCATTAGGCTATCCATTCCTTAGAATTAAAAAAAGAGACATTTGATATAATTACATCAACTCCTCAGCTGAGATTAAATGAAATAAAGATGAGAATTGGGGTCTTAGTGCTCCCTCCCTAATCGCTGGAGTGTTCCTGCATGAATAGCTTTAAAATGAACATTTTTGGGGCACTGGGATGGGAATGAAGTTTTGAACAACTCTTCACAACAGCTGTTTCGTAGCTAAGCTTTCTGAGCTGTTTTCAGGGGATGATGAGAAAAGCAGATGGAGGAGGTCACGGATCCTTTCTCTGGAGAAAAAAGAAGGTTGGCGTTGTTGAAAAATAGGGAGAAAAAATATTTAAAAGAAGGAAATGAAATAACAATAGTAAACCTGAATACTATTTTAATTCCTGGAATAGGCTGATTGTGGCAGAATTGGCTGCAAGGCCTTTTCCTGTATTTCTCCTTAATTCCAGGAATAGAGGAGAGCGATTTATGCCTTGAAATAGGTGTTGGTGGGGAACCGTACGTAATCTGAGCTGAGCTCCTGGCTCTGCCACAGAGCCAGCCCAGCGAGGGAGAGCCCAGAGCACGGCCACCCTCCAACCTTTGAATTATTGATCTGATGTATATTAATTATAGAGGCTTCTCGGGGTCAGGAGGTAGAGCATGAGGAAGGTGTGTCAGGTGAGGTGTGGCAGGAGTTGAATTTCTAGAGAGGAGGATTTGAGAAGTGGATTAATCAGCATCAGTTTAGTTCAGTCCCTATAAACACACGGAACACGGATAGCAGACAATCTGAGACAGATATAAAAAAACTTTGATGGAGGAGATACCAACTTTTTGTTAAAACAACAACAAGACAACAACCACACACCCCCCATCACCCCCCCCTCCAAAAAAAAATTAGCTGGAAATGAGCTAATTTCAGTCTTTAATTTATCAATACAAGTAATCAAGCAGAGAGCAAGTGCTGGCCTATGTGAGGGGGTTGTTGAAGGACTGGAGGTTAATCATACACCACAACCTTGCTTCGGGTGAGGAATCATTATCCAACTTGTCTTCGTTTTTATTTTTTTCTAAAAAATACAGTGTTCTCCAGTTGGTTTAGGACAATTTACTGGATTAGTCGTTGGTGATTTACTATTAACTCTCAGACGCAACTGCTCATGTTTTTAATCCATTTTACTCCCAGGCAGGGAGTGGTGACGCATCTATTTTGGGGTGGATTCCTCTGTTATTCATTGCTTATCTGTTATTTATTGTGACCCAGCTACACAAAATAACGTTAGGAATAAGAGCCAGCTGAATTCAGCTCATTTGTTTGCAAACCTGTATAATTTTTTAATCAGTGGGTCAGCTAAACAAGTATTATTGCATTTATGTTACTTACCATTTAAAGTAGATAATCTCTTTGCTCTGCTACGCCATTTTATTTTATTATATTTAAAATGCAGCACTAGCGCTGAGAGGCTTTTATCAAAATGAGGCTGACCCTTCCCTTTTCATTATCACAGAATTTCATGATTACGATCACAGATTGTAAGCCTTCAAAACATACCCAGCTGGGAAGCAGAGTCACGGATGTATTTTCTGATTGGATCCCTGGTACCAACATCACTTCTCCCCACCACCAGCCTTCCTCTGACCACAAAATACTCCATTTTTAAAGCTGATTTTTGCAGATGATGCCACCAGGGAGTTTCCAGATGGGCTGAGGACATCCCTGGGCACGGGGGTTCCTGCCGAAATCCTCCTTTGGGCCTCAGTTCCCCAAATCCCTTTTGCAAAAAGCCTTTGCAATGCTGACCTCTGCAGGCAAATAACTGTGTAAAACCAACTGGCTCTGGGCAGCGATAACCTAAATAATGCATAAAACAGGTATTTTATGCATTATGGCTGGCTGTGGGTAACAATACTCTTTTAATAATGCATAAAAATGGGGCATTTCTCTGTTGGTTAGCAAACAGAGTATTTCGGTGAGGGAAATACTGGGAAATCCTTGCTCGCTTGACAGGGGCTGCTCTGTGAACTCCTGTGTTGATTTTTTTAAACAATTTGCTGGTTGGACAAAGTACTTTGCAATCAGGGGACAGATATATGAATGAAAAGCTGGCATTTCACGCCATAAACCCATTAATGCTATAAACCGTGAGTCAAAAGCCCTGCCTGGGCTTCCTCGGGGAGGGACAAAAGGCCAAAACCTACCAGCAGTTCTGCCCCACCTCTAATTAAGCTCTAATTAACAACACCCTGAGGGCCAGGAGGGCCCCTTTGCTTTGTGTGGGGTTAGGTTTGCAGGGTCTCTGAGGGGAAAGTGGGGATGGGGGTCCCAGTGGGCTCAGACCTGGGAGCCGGGCCCTGCCCCTGGCCTAGGCCCAGCCACCTCCTCAGGGCCCAGCTCCAGGGGTCCCCCAGGCCTTGGGGTTCCCCGATGCTCTGGTGGTCCCTCAGCTGCCACCCTGGGGCCTTCCCCGGCCCCACAGTCCCTCCAGCTGGAGCCTTCCCTCAGCCCCAGCAGCCCTGGAGCCCACCCGACCCCGTCAGCCCCTCAGCTGATGCCCCAAGGCCTCCCTCAACGCTCCGGCCCCGGAGCACCCTCAGCCATGGCCTTGCCCCCCGCCCTGGGAAGGCCAGGCCCGACTCAGCCCACAGGGCAGGCCCCAGGCCCCAGCCCTGGTCCTCACCCCAGCCCGGTGCTTTTGAGGCCTCCTGAGGGGGTGGGTAGGCCAGGCCCCCCTTGGGGGCTCCCACCCATCTCCCCAGCCCAAAGCAGTTCCCTGTGGAAAACAGGGGAGATGGTGGCAGCAAAAGAAAGCAGGCAGTGGTGGGTTTGGCTGGGAAGGACTTTAATGTGACCATTGTCCAGGGGTGGGGAAGCGTCATGGGGCGGTGGGCAGGTGTCCTTCCCTGTGGGGGCTGCATGGGGAATGCCGGTGGTTAGGGAGAGCTGCGGGGAACTTTCCCCTGTGCTCTGGATCGGGTGGGCTCCGGGGGCATCCCTGACAGGTGGTCAGACCCTGAAGGTGGCTGAGGAAGAGGCATCAAGAGGGACCCGGAGCCACATGGTGCATGGGGATTACTGCCCCGTGCCCGGGAAGGATGCTCAGATCCTGAAGGACACCGAGAAAGAGACGTCAGAGGGACCCGGAGCCCTGCGAGATGTCAGAGGAACATGGAGTCCTGCAAGGCTTGGGCACAAGTTTGATGGGAGCATCCTAGAGCTTGAGCGCCGTGACACGGGGGATGTGGAAAGGACAGGTCTCCTCTGAACCTGTAGAACTGCAGGAAGAGAAAACACCAGGGAGATGGAGGAGGAGCCCACATCTCCCTTCCCTGTGTCCTCCCACCCCAGGCAGCCCAGCTGCCCACCCTGTGCCTGCTGCTTACATGAGCCGGTTGCGGATGGGGCGGAAGTGTTTGGTGAGCCTGATGGCGAAGATGATGTTGGGGATGAGGAAGAAGGTGCAGCATCCCAGGCTGAACCAGAAAGCATTCTGCAAAGAGAGAGTATGAGAGTCCCCGCTGAGCTCTGCAGGGAGAGGCAGCCCCCCTGCCTCTGGAGGGGTTTGGGGAACCTTGCTGGTGTGGGGCTGCCAGGGATCCTGTTGGCCCTGGCTGCCCCAACTTCTTGCTGGCTGGTGGTGGGATGTCCCTGTGGAGGGATCCTTACCCAGGGGTCGGCAATGCGGTCACACAGGATCACCCGTCCATTGTCCAAGGCTGTGGCAAGCGGCTGGCACGAAGCCACGTCCTCCCTCAGCTGGAACAAGAAGTGGAGACAAGGCATAAACCCACTCCTAGCTTGAGGGGAGGCATTTTGCTGCCTCGGCTGGGTTCACGGCTTACATGCAGCATCCATGGGGGCTCCTGGCCCCAAAGAATCCCTCTGCCATGAAGGTCAGCACTTACCGTCTGCCCGACCCAGTTCAGGTACTGTGTGAAGTACCGCAGCTCCTTCCTCGTGAAGCAGCCGATCTCCTGGGCAGAGGGAAGGCAGCATGGAGGGCAGGCGCCATGCTTTCCAGCCCAGCCCAGCTCCAGCCAGCTCTGGGCTAATGTCGGGCTTGAAAACAAGGGCTGGAGGCTTCAGGCGCCTCTTGCCCTGTTCTCACTGTTTCGTTCTGGCTGTGAGGAATTTTGTACCCCCTGAGGGCTAACCCAGCCCTGGCTCACCTGCCGGAGGATCTGCTGGGCTTGCGCAGGCAGCCGGGCTTCCACTGAGGCTGTGGTGGCCAGTGTCCTCTTCACCCGTTCCTGGGGAAGCATGGGAAGGGCAGAGCTTCCTCAGAGCACCGAGCAGCAGGATGGGTGCCCTGGGGGTGCCAAGAGCAGGGCGTGCAGCACTGTGCACGTGCCAAGCTTCAAATTGGGTCTGGTTGCCAGAGGGCAGGGAAAGAGGAACCTTCTCCAAGCAGAGAAACCCCCTGGCATGGATTAGGGGAGGTGAAACGCCGTGGGATGGCTCTGCCGGGGACACTGAAATGCCCTGAGTGCTGCAGGGGGGTTTCTGATTTGCAGAGGCAAATCTAATCACTGAAGGAGACCAATTCTCCCTGGAGGGTGTTTTTCCTGGCTCTCCCATCACCCTGTAACTGGATTTTTGGGGCCCTGGCAGGCAGGACCTGCCACGTCAGGTCACCATGTATTTTTCAGAGCTGAAAGAAACTGCACAAGTACCTGGAGGTGCGGTGCCAAGCGGGAGAGGAACTGGACGCTTTCCCCCAGCTTTGCCTGTAGGACAGGGAGGTGAGATGGGTACAAAAGCCCCACGGCCCCTTTCATGGGGACACCACTGGGCAAACACCAGCAGCACCGTGAGCCACCAGCCCGGCACAGACTCACCACCAAAGCTTCCTGCGATTGCACCGTGGAGTTTTGCATCTGCCACAGAGCCTGGGCCTCGGCAGCCAGTCGCCCTGCCACCGTGCTGTTCCTCTGCAGGGGGACAGAGGGGTGAGGACGTCCCTGTGGGCACACAGAAAGCCCCCACCGCCAGCCCCACCACTCACCTGCATTTTCTGCAGCCCTTCGAGGCTCCTTGCCAAGCCAGGGAGGCTGGTCTGCACCACGGGGTTTTTCATCTGGGGGAAGATGGAGTTGGTGACTGCCCAAAATCCAACCCTAGAAGCCGGCCCCAGCGTCCTGGGCCAGATCCTGCCCTCTGTGTCCCCTCACCTCCTCCTGGAAGCGCCCGTAGTCCACCTCGTCCACCCCGCTGTGGGCAAAGGTCTCCAGGTCCTGCCTGCCCTCGCTGCGGAGAAGCCGCACATCGCCCAGGCGCGCCATGAAGTCACCCAGGCGTTTTTGGAAATCAGCCGTGTACTGCGGGGGTGAGATGTGGGGGATGCTGTAAGGCTGGGGCCAGGCATCTCCATCCCAGTAACCCCAGTAAAACTCACACGTCTGTACCATTACTAGAAGCTCTGGCTGCAGCCGGCCCTCACCTTGGGGGATTTTAGATGCTCATCCAGGTCGTAGGACCTGTCGAGCTGCAGCACCTCCCACAGCCCCGCGCCGCTCTTGCATTCCCTGGAAGGCAAAGGGACATGGATGGTGTGACCCCACATTAGCCCTCCGATGTACAAGGGCAGAGGTGGGCTCCTGTGGCACCCACCGGTACGTGGCACTGAGGTTGGAGTCCCTCCTGAGGTTGAGCTGTCGGGTGAGGTTCATGGATGGAGGCAGGTTCCCGGGGGTATCAATGAACTGGGGCAAATGGGAGGAAAAAGAGGGTTAGGGTCAGGCACAGGCATTCCCAGCAACGATTTTGGGGGTGCTCTGCCCTCACAGGTGTGTCCTGGGGTACCCGATCCCAGCCAGAGCTAATCTTGCCTTTATTTTTATGATCCCCATTGCAGAGCCTCACCGGGCGGTGTTTGGAGGGAAAGCAGTGGATGGCCCCGTGCAGGGACCTGCCAATATGTGCGCGGCTACGGATGAGCCCTCACCCCATTCCCAACCCTGCTCCCGGCCCTGGTGCAGTGTACAGGCACCCCAGGGATCCCCAAACAACCGGAGGACAAGGTGCTGCAGGTAGGAGCATCCTCGCCTCGAGCAAATTAGCAGCCCAAGGATAATTCCCTGCTGCTGCTGCAAATCCAAGGACCTAGTCTTAAACTTAATCTTCTGGTTTAGGATGGGGGTTTTTCTGGATGGGTTTAGAGGGAGGATGCAGAGTGTTTGGAGGCATTTTGGTGCCCCCAAGCAGAGGTTTGTGGGGCCATGGGTGGCTGCGTGGCTGCCCACCTTGTAAATCTCCTGGTTGACCCAATTCCTGCAAACCAACGTCTGGATGTTGCCCCCAACCAGGAAGGTGGCGAAAACCAGGAGGATGAGGAGCCAGGAGAACAGGAAAGCCAGGCCCACGCCGCTGAAAGAGGGAGAGGAGGTGCCGGTGGCAGCTTTGCAGACCCGAGCGAGCAGAAAGGCCTGTGGGGACCTGCCCAGCCGGCTGCAGCCCCGCGGCTCCCTCCCGCGCCCGGGCACGCCGGGCTGCCTGGGAAGGGCCCCCGGGAGCGGGGTGTGCCGGGCAGCGGGATCGGGGTACGGGACCTGCCAGCTCCCAGGGAGGAGCGGCTTCTCCCAAACCCGCAGGCACAGGCGGTGGCTTCAAAAGCCTTTCCGCTCGTCCCGCTCCCAGTCCCTCCCTTGGCTTTGCCCCTCTGTTTTTTGGGAAGGTGAAATGGCAACACACACCCCCAACTCACCCACCCCCCCAGCACCCAGAGAGATGCTTACACCAGGAGAAACTTGGCGCCAGCTTCTCCTCGGCACTCGTAGTCACTCGGGTCCTCCCGCTTGGAGAGCCCGTACGCCCCCAGGGCCATCCCCGTCACGTTGCAGACGAGGATGAGGAGGATGATGGAGCACAGCACGGTGCCCGCGATCCACCTGGAGGAAGGAGCAGCAGGGCATGGCCTTGAGATATGGGGCTGATGGACCAGCTGGGGCTCAGAGGGGGGCTCAGCACCCATCTCTGCCGCACCCCCTGCACCCCTTCATGCTCCCTGGTGTCACCTGTACCGCTCGAAGCGCTCCACCTCCCGGAGGTACGGCCGGCTCCTGTCCTCCGCCTTCACCAGGGCTTCGCTGACGGGCTGGGTGTAGTCGGGGAGGGGGAAGCTGTTGGCGATGGACTGCACCTTCTCCGTCACGTGGGCCATCTCCTCCCGCAGATCTGTGGGGTCGAGGCCATGCTGGAGGGGTCAGATGGTCCCTTCGTCCCACCCTATGTCCCCAAAGAGGGATGTGCCCCACAGAGGGTGTCCCTGCTCCGTCCAGCCGTCCCACTC
>NW_015090867.1:443238-457654 GCF_001431845.1 Calidris pugnax | reverse complement strand
CACCTTGGGGGTGGAAGAAACAACCCGTGACCCTCGGGGCTGCCCTGAGGGGGGGGTGATGGTGATGACGGTGGGGGCCCAGCACCCCATCTCCCACCTTGCTGTAGTCGGCCCCCAGCTCCAGGCCCTGTGCCCTGCCCAGGACGCTGGCGCAGGAGGTGCAGCGCGGGTCGTCCCCAGTAACCCCAGTAAAACTCACACGTCTGTACCATTACTAGAAGCTCTGGCTGCAGCCGGCCCTCACCTTGGGGGATTTTAGATGCTCATCCAGGTCGTAGGACCTGTCGAGCTGCAGCACCTCCCACAGCCCCGCGCCGCTCTTGCATTCCCTGGAAGGCAAAGGGACATGGATGGTGTGACCCCACATTAGCCCTCCGATGTACAAGGGCAGAGGTGGGCTCCTGTGGCACCCACCGGTACGTGGCACTGAGGTTGGAGTCCCTCCTGAGGTTGAGCTGTCGGGTGAGGTTCATGGATGGAGGCAGGTTCCCGGGGGTATCAATGAACTGGGGCAAATTGGAGGAAAAAGAGGGTTAGGGTCAGGCACAGGCATTCCCAGCAACGATTTTGGGGGTGCTCTGCCCTCACAGGTGTGTCCTGGGGTACCCGATCCCAACCAGAGCTAATCTTGCCTTTATTTTTGTGATCCCCATTGCAGAGCCTCACCGGGCGGTGTTCGGAGGGAAAGCAGTGGATGGCCCCGTGCAGGGACCTGCCTGTATGTGCGCGGCCACGGACGAGCCCTCACCCCATTCCCAACCCTGCTCCCGGCCCTGGTGCAGTGTACAGGCACCCCAGGGATCCCCAAACAACCGGAGGACAAGGGTGCTGCAGGTAGGAGCGTCCTCACCTCGAGCAAATTAGCAGCCCAAGGACAAGACGAGCCCTCACCCCATTCCCAACCCTGCTCCCGGCCCTGGTGCAGTGTACAGGCACCCCAGGGATCCCCAAACAACCGGAGGACAAGGGTGCTGCAGGTAGGAGCGTCCTCACCTCGAGCAAATTAGCAGCCCAAGGACAAGTCCCTGCTGCTGCTGCAAATCCAAGGACCTAGTCTTTAAGCTTAATCTTCTGGTTTAGGATGGGGGTTTTTCTGGATGGGTTTAGAGGGAGGATGCAGAGTGTTTGGAGGCATTTTGGTGCCCCCAAGCAGAGGTTTGTGGGGCCATGGGTGGCTGCGTGGCTGCCCACCTTGTAAATCTCCTGGTTGACCCAATTCCTGCAAACCAACGTCTGGATGTTGCCCCCAACCAGGAAGGTGGCGAAAACCAGGAGGATGAGGAGCCAGGAGAACAGGAAAGCCAGGCCCACGCCGCTGAAAGAGGGAGAGGAGGTGCCGGTGGCAGCTTTGCAGACCCGAGCGAGCAGAAAGGCCTGTGGGGACCTGCCCAGCCGGCTGCAGCCCCGCGGCTCCCTCCCGCGCCCGGGCACGCCGGGCTGCCTGGGAAGGGCCCCCGGGAGCGGGGTGTGCCGGGCAGCGGGATCGGGGTACGGGACCTGCCAGCTCCCAGGGAGGAGCGGCTTCTCCCAAACCCGCAGGCACAGGCGGTGGCTTCAAAAGCCTTTCCGCTCGTCCCGCTCCCAGTCCCTCCCTTGGCTTTGCCCCTCTGTTTTTTGGGAAGGTGAAATGGCAACACACACCCCCAACTCACCCACCCCCCCAGCACCCAGAGAGATGCTTACACCAGGAGAAACTTGGCGCCAGCTTCTCCTCGGCACTCGTAGTCACTCGGGTCCTCCCGCTTGGAGAGCCCGTACGCCCCCAGGGCCATCCCCGTCACGTTGCAGACGAGGATGAGGAGGATGATGGAGCACAGCACGGTGCCCGCGATCCACCTGGAGGAAGGAGCAGCAGGGCATGGCCTTGAGATATGGGGCTGATGGACCAGCTGGGGCTTGGAGGGGGGCTCAGCGCCCATCTCTGCCGCACCCCCTGCACCCCTTCATGCTCCCTGGTGTCACCTGTACCGCTCGAAGCGCTCCACCTCCCGGAGGTACGGCCGGCTCCTGTCCTCCGCCTTCACCAGGGCTTCGCTGACGGGCTGGGTGTAGTCGGGGAGGGGGAAGCTGTTGGCGATGGACTGCACCTTCTCCGTCACGTGGGCCATCTCCTCCCGCAGATCTGTGGGGTCGAGGCCATGCTGGAGGGGTCAGATGGTCCCTTCGTCCCACCCTATGTCCCCAAAGAGGGATGTGCCCCACAGAGGGTGTCCCTGCTCCGTCCAGCCGTCCCACTCACCCTGGATGACCTGCGCCATCCTCTCCACGGCCAGTTCCGGGATGGAGTTGAAGGTGCCGTTGCCCTGTGAGGAAAGAAGGGTTGCTGAGCAGCTCAAGGGGGGCTGCCTGTGGGTGCCAGACCCCCACCCACCCCCTGCCACCATGGTGATGACGGTGGGGGCCCAGCACCCCATCTCCCACCTTGCTGTAGTCGGCCCCCAGCTCCAGGCCCTGTGCCCTGCCCAGGACGCTGGCGCAGGAGGTGCAGCGCGGGTCGTCCAGCAACGCGACCACGCGCCGACGCCGTTCCCTCAGCGCCGGCTCCAGCTCGGCCCGCGCCGACGCCAGCGCCCGCGCCGTCTTGTCGAGAATCTGTAAATGGTGCAGCGAGGTCTGTAGGTCTTAAAGAGAAAGCCCAGGGCTAGTTCACGCTGCTCCCCTCGGCCGCCCCGGCTCTCCGGCGAGGCTTTTCAGGCACTGGCCCCCGGGGAGAGCCACGCTCGGCCGTACCTCCAGCCCTGTCCTGCAGGTCCGCCAGCGCCGCGTAGGTCATCGCCTTCAGCTGCGCGTGGATGGAGAGCCCCACGCTCCGGCTGAGCCCTGCAAGGCAGCGGGCACCCCGTTGGCATCTCATCAAGCTTGGAGCGGTTCCCCACCAGTCCCCGGCGCAGTGCTTACCCCCCAGGTCCGAGATTATCTGCTGTCGGGGCACCTCAAACTGGTCTACCACCATCTGCACCCCCTGCCAGGAGAGAGGAGCCGGTCGGCCGGGGGTAGCAGCCGCTGGGAGGGGAGGAAGCGCTACGGTGCCATTCAAAATACATTTTTAATGCAGCCGCCGCCTCCTCTGGCCTCCCAACCTGCTCCGTGAGGGAAACGCAGCCCTCCCTGGGCTGCACCTCGTGCCAGGACCCACCTGGGGGATGTTGGCGATGTGCTGGCGCAGGGTGTGCAGGGTGGTGGGCACGGCCCCCAGCCCCGGCTCCATCTGCGCCTTCACCCGCTGGCTGGTGACGAAGGCGCAGACCACGCTGGTCCTGCCGGGGACAAGCAGGAGGTGATGGGGGGCAGAGACACCCCCCCTTTGCCGTGGGGCACCACCCTGGGGCGAGGGGGCCGGTTGGCGGGGTGCTTTGGGGGACTCACAGGATGACGAGGGAGGTGAGGGAGAGGCAGGCCAGCAGGCAGTGGCGGCGGCAGGTCAGCGAGCGCCGGTGGGCACGCAGGCGGCCCCCGCACCGCCGGCGGCTCCGGCAGTAGCAGAAGCACATCCCGGCCACCGGCACAGCCACGGTGAAGAGCAGAGCCACCGCGGCGCAGACCACGTAGCCCAGCTCATACTGCACCACCTACGTGATGGGAGAGCGCAGTCGGCACCGCTGCACCCGGTTTTTGGGGTGCTCCCTGCGCCCCCATCCCGGGCGGGTGCGTCCCATGGGATCCCCCACCCCTCATCCTGACTCACCTGCGACGTCCGCACCGAGCCGGGGTCATTGAGGGCCGCCCGGAGCAGCTCTGCAAAAAAAACCACGGCACCAGTAACGGATCCCACCCGATGCACCCCAAAACCTCCCAGGGCTGCAGGGCTGGGGCAGAGGAGCATCCCCCTCTCGGATCCCAGATCCCATGGAGCAGATCCGGACACGGGGATTTCAGCTGGCACAACCCCAGGGGTCCCAGCACCCATGGTGGTGGGGTCTCAGCACCCATGGAGGTGGGGTCTGAGCACCCGTGGTGGTGGGGTCCCAGCACCCATAATGGTGGTGTCCCAGCACCCATGGTGGTACAGTAACGGATCCCACCCGATGCACCCCAAAACCTCCCAGGGCTGCAGGGCTGGGGCAGAGGAGCATCCCCCTCTTGGATCCCAGATCCCATGGAGCAGCTCCGGACACGGGGATTTCAGCTGGCAAAACCCCAGGGGTCCCAGCACCCATGGTGGTGGGGTCTCAGGACCCATGGAAGTGGGGTCCCAGCACTCATAGTGGTGGTGTCTAGGCACCCGTGGTCGTCCCATGGGATCCCCCACCCCTCATCCTGACTCACCTGCGACGTCCGCACCGAGCCGGGGTCATTGAGGGCCGCCCGGAGCAGCTCTGCAAAAAAAACCACGGCACCAGTAACGGATCCCACCCGATGCACCCCAAAACCTCCCAGGGCTGCAGGGCTGGGGCAGAGGAGCATCCCCCTCTCGGATCCCAGATCCCATGGAGCAGATCCGGACACGGGGATTTCAGCTGGCACAACCCCAGGGGTCCCAGCACCCATGGTGGTGGGGTCTCAGCACCCATGGAGGTGGGGTCTGAGCACCCGTGGTGGTGGGGTCCCAGCACCCATAATGGTGGTGTCCCAGCACCCATGGTGGTAGGGTCTCAGGACCCATGGAAATGGGGTCCCAGCACCCATGGTGTTGGGGTCTCAGGACCCATAGTAGTGGGGTCCCAGCACCCATGGTGGTGGGGTCTCAGGACCCATGGTGGTGGGGTCCCAGCACTCATAGTGGTGGTGTCTAGGCACCCGTGGTGGTGGTGTCCCAGCACCCGTGGAGGTGGGGTCTCAGCACCCATAGTGGTGGTGTCCAAGCACCCATGGAGGTGGGGTTCCAGCATCTGTGGTGGTGGGGTCTCAGGACCCATGGTGGTGGGGTCCTAGCACCTTCATTGAGGGCCGCCCGGAGCAGCTCTGCAAAAAAAACCACGGCACCAGTAACGGATCCCACCCGATGCACCCCAAAACCTCCCAGGGCTGCAGGGCTGGGGCAGAGGAGCATCCCCCTCTTGGATCCCAGATCCCATGGAGCAGCTCCGGACACGGGGATTTCAGCTGGCAAAACCCCAGGGGTCCCAGCACCCATGGTGGTGGGGTCTCAGGACCCATGGTGGTGGTGTCCCAGCACCCGTGGAGGTGGGGTCTCAGCACCCATAGTGGTGGTGTCCAAGCACCCATGGAGGTGGGGTTCCAGCATCTGTGGTGGTGGGGTCTCAGGACCCATGGTGGTGGTGTCCCAGCACCCGTGGTGGTGGGGTCCGAGCACCCGTGGTGGTGGGGTCCCAGCACCCATGGTGGTGGGGTCCCGATGGGGTCGGTCCCAGCACCCATGGTGGTGGGGTCTCAGGACCCATGGAGGTGGTGTCCCAGCACCCGTGGAGGTGGGGTCCCAGCACTCATAGTGGTGGGGTCCCAGCACCCATGGTGGTGGGGTCTCAGGACCCATGGAAATGGGGTCCGAGCACCCATGGTGGTGGTGTCTAGGCACCCGTGGAGGTGGGGTCCCAGCACCCATAGCGGTGGTGTCCCAGCACCCGTGGTGTTGGGGTCTCAGGACCCATGGCAGTGGTGTCCCAGCACCCATGGTGGTGGGGTCTCAGGACCCATGGAAGTGGGGTCTGAGCACCCATGGTGATGGTGTCCCAGCACCCATAGTGGTGGAGTCCCAGCACCCATAATGGTGGTGTCCCAGCACCCATAGTGGTGGTGGGGTCTCAGGACCCATGGAGGTGGGGTCCGAGCACCCGTGGTGATGGGGTCTCAGGACCCATGGTGTGGTGTCCCAGCACCCATGGTGGTGGGGTCCTGGCTGGGGGCTCACCTGTGGGCAGGGGGTTTTGCTGGATGAGGTCCAGGCAGCGCCGGACGAGGCCGTAGAGGGGATCGAGCGAGCTGGGCACCCGGTGCAGCGCCGGCACCCGAATCTCGGCGTGCCTGTCGGTGAAGCGGAGGACGCCGCCGGCCAGGTGACATTGCTGGGTGGCAACGGGACGCAGCAGCACCCAAGCCAGCAGCAAGCCGGCCGCTCGCATGGCTCCGGCGGCGAGGAGAGAGCCGGGGAGGGGGGAGGCTCCGTCAGCCCGGCAGCGGGCGGAGGGACATGCCCGGCTCCTCCGGATGGTTCTCTCCGGCTCCGCTCCCGCTGAGGGAAACCTGCCTGACGGGTCGGTCTCCGAGCAAAGCCCAGACGCTGCCGTGGCTTGTTCCTGCGATGGGCTCCGCTCCCCGGGGCGGCTGGGCTTGGCGGGGCTGCGTGGAGGCGTCTCCCAAATCATCCCAGGCCTGTTTCGCAACCCCGGGCACCCCTGAGTCACCCGCCCCCAGGTCCCCACGGTCAAGGCTGTTCCCCAAAATGGGTTGCAAAGCCCTCCCTCCGCCTCCCCGGGTTTTCGGGGAGAGGGTCAGGTGGTGGTGAACCCCCTGTCCTCAGGGTGGAGGATGCTTGGGCTCACCTGGGAAGGAGGGATCTGGGGTTTGGGCATCACTTGGGGGGGGAAAAGCCTTTTTGGGTGGATTTGTGCCTGCAGCCGGGGTCCCCGCGGGGCAAAATCAGCCTTTGCAAAAAGCCCTGGGGCAGCACCGCGAGCGATGGGCTGGGAATGAGGAGGGAAAATGAGGGGAACACACGGAGAGGGACAATGAGTCCTGGCCAGTAAGGCCAGCCAGGTGTGAGATGAGTTTTCCAGGCTCAGCTGGTCCCTGCCTCACACCCGGAGACTCCTTCCCAGGGCCGGATCCTGCTCGCCAGCCTGGGCCGAGCGCTAATTACAGGGTTGGCTTGGAAACGAAGGAGGTTCAACCTGGTTTTCCCGGTGCAGGGTGGGGGGGGGAGCAGCCCCCGTGTGCCCAGACGGCCGCGGGGCACCCCGAAAGCTGGGCCCCCTCCTCGGCCGGGCGAGTCGAGCCGGCCCTTCCCCGCCACCGCCTCCGTCTTCCCGGCGTTGATGCTAATCCGTGTGGTTTCCCTCCCTCTGGAAAAGGGGCTTTTTCTCCCAGCTGGAGACGCCGACAGCATCTTTCCAGGAGGGTGCTGCTCCCCACCACCCTCTCGGGAATGAGATGCCGGGGACTGGAAAATCCTGCCCTGCTCAGCTCAGCCCTCGTCCTGGGACAAAACTCCCAGGGCCAGGAAAGTGTGGAGTGGGAGAGCCCTGACGCGCAGGGTACGCACACATTTATATATGGATATGAGATATATTTGCATACGGCAAAGGCGCCCCGGCCGCCCACACTGGTACTGGGACAGCACTGGTGATGCTGGTGGTGGTTTCCCATCCCAGGGATGATTTCTCTGATGATTTCTCATCCCAGGGATGATTTCTCTGATGATTTTCCATCCCAGGGATGGTTTCCCTGATGATTTCCCATCCCCACAATCTCCCATCCCAACGATGATATTTTTTTTAGGGGGGGGAGGAGGAGGAAGGTGATTTTCATGCCCAAGGGGAAGGGATGGGGTGGCACCAGTCACCCTGTGATGCCAACGTGTGTGTGTGTGCTACCCCCCGTGACAGACGTGAGAGGATTTGGGGGTACTTTGGGGTCGTTCTTTTCCTCCCCCTTTCTGGCCGGCGGGGCAACTGCTGCTCCCAGCTCTGGTTGAACCATCCCAGTAGCGTGGCCATAATGGGGAGCCCTTTGGGGACCCCCCCCAGGTGGCACTTATGGGGTTCGCACCTACTGGGATGGGGGATGCTGGTACTGGGGGTGGTGGTACCAGGATGTCAGTGCCAGGGTGGGGTAGAGCTGCAGGTACCGGGGATGGTGGTAACTGGATGGGGTAGGGATGCTGGTACTGGGAGTGCCAGTACCAGTATGGGGTGGGGATGCTGGTACTGGGAGTGCCAGTACCAGTATGGGGTGGGGATGCTGGTACTGGGGATGCCAGTACCAGTATGGGGTAGGGATGCTGGTCCTAGGAGTACCAGTACCAGTATGGGGTAGGGATGCTGGTACTGGGAGTGCCAGTACCAGTATGGGGTGGGGATGCTGGTCCTGGGAGTACCAGTACCAGTATGGGGTAGGGATGCTGGTACTGGGAGTACCAGTACCAGTATGGGGTGGGGATGCTGGTACTGGGGATGCCAGTACCAGTATGGGGTAGGGATGCTGGTCCTAGGAGTACCAGTACCAGTATGGGGTAGGGATGCTGGTACTGGGAGTGCCAGTACCAGTATGGGGTGGGGATGCTGGTCCTGGGAGTACCAGTACCAGTATGGGGTAGGGATGCTGGTACTGGGAGCGCCAGTACCAGTATGGGGTGGGGATGCTGGTACTGGGAGCGCCAGTACCAGTATGGGGTAGGGATGCTGGTACTGGGAATGCCAGTACCAGTATGGGGTAGAGATGCTGGTACTGGGGATGCCAGTACCAGTATGAGGTGGGGATGCTGGTACTGGGGATGCCAGTACCAGTATGAGGTAGGGATGCTGGTACTGGGAGTACCTGTATTAGTATGGGGTGGGGATGCTGGTACTGGGAGCGCCAGTACCAGTATGGGGTGGGGATGCTGGTACTGGGAGTACCTGTATTAGTATGGGGTGGGGATGCTGGTACTGGGAGTACCAGTACCAGTATGGGGTGGGGATGCTGGTACTGGTGATGCTGGTACCAGTGCTGGAACAGGGTGGGGATGCCAGTCCTGGGGCTGTGATGCTGGTGCTGGGGCAGTCATACTGGGACTGGGACAGTGATACTGGTACTGGGAGGGGGTGATTCTGGTCCTGGGAAGGTGATGCTGGCACTGGGGTGGTGATGCTGGAACCGGGGCAGAGATACTGGTGCTGGTACTGGGAAGGTGATGGTGGTACTGGAACGATGATGGTGGTACTGGGGCAGTGATGCTGGCACTGGGGCAGTGATACTGGTGGTGGTACTGGAGCGGTGATGGTGGTACTGGAGCAGAGATACTGGTGCTGGCACTGGGAAGGTGATGCTGGCGATAGGGCAGAGATACTGGTGCTGGCACCATAGCAGTGATGCTGCTACTGGGACGGCGATGCTGGTACTGGAGCGGTGATGGTGGTACTGGAGCAGAGATACTGGTGCTGGCACTGGGGTGGTGACACTGGTGCTGGCACTGGAGCTGCGATGATGGTACTGGGGCGGTGATGCTGGCACCAGGGTAGTGATGCGGGCACTGGGGCGGTGATACTGGTGGTGGTACTGGGGTGGTGATGATGGTACTGGGACGGTGGTACTGGTGCTGGCACCGGGGTAGTGATGTGGACACTGGGGCAGTGATACTGGTGGTGGTGCTAGGGTGGTGATGATGGTACTGGGGTGGTGATGCTGGCACTGGGACGGTGGTACTGGTGCTGGCACTGGGAAGGTGGTGCTGGTACTGGGAAGGTGATGCTGGCACTGGGGGCTCACCTGGGAAGGAGGGATCTGGGGTTTGGGCATCACTTGGGGGGGGAAAAGCCTTTTTGGGTGGATTTGTGCCTGCAGCCGCTGGCACTGGGGCAGAGATACTGGTGCTGGTACTGGGGCGGCGATGCTGGCACTGGGGCGGTGATATGGTGGTGGTACTGGGGCAGTGATGCTGGCACTGGGGTGGTGATACTGGTGGTGGCACTGGGGAGGTGATGCTGGCACTGGTGCGGCGATACTGGCGATGGTTCGGGGACTGTTGTACCCGCGGTGACCGCGAGGCGGCGCCACAGCCTCAGGCGGCACCGGTCAGGGGGCGTGGCCTCCCCAGGGTCCCCGCGGGGCAAAATCAGCCTTTGCAAAAAGCCCTGGGGCAGCACCGCGAGCGATGGGCTGGGAATGAGGAGGGAAAATGAGGGGAACACACGGAGAGGGACAGCGAGGCCAGCCAGGTGTGAGATGAGTTTTCCGGGCTCAGCTGGTCCCTGCCTCACACCCGGAGACGGCCGCGGCTCCTTCCCAGGGCCGGATCCTGCTCGCCAGCCTGGGCCGAGCGCTAATTACAGGGTTGGCTTGGAAACGAAGGAGGTTCAACCTGGTTTTCCCGGTGCAGGGTGGGGGGGGGAGCAGCCCCCGTGTGCCCAGACGGCCGCGGGGCACCCCGAAAGCTGGGCCCCCTCCTCGGCCGGGCGAGTCGAGCCGGCCCTTCCCCGCCACCGCCTCCGTCTTCCCGGCGTTGATGCTAATCCGTGTGGTTTCCCTCCCTCTGGAAAAGGGGCTTTTTCTCCCAGCTGGAGACGCCGACAGCATCTTTCCAGGAGGGTGCTGCTCCCCACCACCCTCTCGGGAATGAGATGCCGGGGACTGGAAAATCCTGCCCTGCTCGGCTCAGCCCTCGTCCTGGGACAAAACTCCCAGGGCCAGGAAAGTGTGGAGTGGGAGAGCCCTGACGCGCAGGGTACGCACACATTTATATATGGATATGAGATATATTTGCATACGGCAAAGGCGCCCCGGCCGCCCACACTGGTACTGGGACAGCACTGGTGATGCTGGTGGTGGTTTCCCATCCCAGGGATGATTTCTCTGATGATTTCTCATCCCAGGGATGATTTCTCTGATGATTTTCCATCCCAGGGATGGTTTCCCTGATGATTTCCCATCCCCACAATCTCCCATCCCAACGATGATATTTTTTTTAGGGGGGGGAGGAGGAGGAAGGTGATTTTCATGCCCAAGGGGAAGGGATGGGGTGGCACCAGTCACCCTGTGATGCCAACGTGTGTGTGTGTGCTACCCCCCGTGACAGACGTGAGAGGATTTGGGGGTACTTTGGGGTCGTTCTTTTCCTCCCCCTTTCTGGCCGGCGGGGCAACTGCTGCTCCCAGCTCTGGTTGAACCATCCCAGTAGCGTGGCCATAATGGGGAGCCCTTTGGGGACCCCCCCCAGGTGGCACTTATGGGGTTCGCACCTACTGGGATGGGGGATGCTGGTACTGGGGGTGGTGGTACCAGGATGTCAGTGCCAGGGTGGGGTAGAGCTGCAGGTACCGGGGATGGTGGTAACTGGATGGGGTAGGGATGCTGGTACTGGGAGTGCCAGTACCAGTATGGGGTGGGGATGCTGGTACTGGGAGTGCCAGTACCAGTATGGGGTGGGGATGCTGGTACTGGGGATGCCAGTACCAGTATGGGGTAGGGATGCTGGTCCTAGGAGTACCAGTACCAGTATGGGGTAGGGATGCTGGTACTGGGAGTGCCAGTACCAGTATGGGGTGGGGATGCTGGTCCTGGGAGTACCAGTACCAGTATGGGGTAGGGATGCTGGTACTGGGAGTACCAGTACCAGTATGGGGTGGGGATGCTGGTACTGGGGATGCCAGTACCAGTATGGGGTAGGGATGCTGGTCCTAGGAGTACCAGTACCAGTATGGGGTAGGGATGCTGGTACTGGGAGTGCCAGTACCAGTATGGGGTGGGGATGCTGGTCCTGGGAGTACCAGTACCAGTATGGGGTAGGGATGCTGGTACTGGGAGCGCCAGTACCAGTATGGGGTGGGGATGCTGGTACTGGGAGCGCCAGTACCAGTATGGGGTAGGGATGCTGGTACTGGGAATGCCAGTACCAGTATGGGGTAGAGATGCTGGTACTGGGGATGCCAGTACCAGTATGAGGTGGGGATGCTGGTACTGGGGATGCCAGTACCAGTATGAGGTAGGGATGCTGGTACTGGGAGTACCTGTATTAGTATGGGGTGGGGATGCTGGTACTGGGAGCGCCAGTACCAGTATGGGGTGGGGATGCTGGTACTGGGAGTACCTGTATTAGTATGGGGTGGGGATGCTGGTACTGGGAGTACCAGTACCAGTATGGGGTGGGGATGCTGGTACTGGTGATGCTGGTACCAGTGCTGGAACAGGGTGGGGATGCCAGTCCTGGGGCTGTGATGCTGGTGCTGGGGCAGTCATACTGGGACTGGGACAGTGATACTGGTACTGGGAGGGGGTGATTCTGGTCCTGGGAAGGTGATGCTGGCACTGGGGTGGTGATGCTGGAACCGGGGCAGAGATACTGGTGCTGGTACTGGGAAGGTGATGGTGGTACTGGAACGATGATGGTGGTACTGGGGCAGTGATGCTGGCACTGGGGCAGTGATACTGGTGGTGGTACTGGAGCGGTGATGGTGGTACTGGAGCAGAGATACTGGTGCTGGCACTGGGAAGGTGATGCTGGCGATAGGGCAGAGATACTGGTGCTGGCACCATAGCAGTGATGCTGCTACTGGGACGGCGATGCTGGTACTGGAGCGGTGATGGTGGTACTGGAGCAGAGATACTGGTGCTGGCACTGGGGTGGTGACACTGGTGCTGGCACTGGAGCTGCGATGATGGTACTGGGGCGGTGATGCTGGCACCAGGGTAGTGATGCGGGCACTGGGGCGGTGATACTGGTGGTGGTACTGGGGTGGTGATGATGGTACTGGGACGGTGGTACTGGTGCTGGCACCGGGGTAGTGATGTGGACACTGGGGCAGTGATACTGGTGGTGGTGCTAGGGTGGTGATGATGGTACTGGGGTGGTGATGCTGGCACTGGGACGGTGGTACTGGTGCTGGCACTGGGAAGGTGGTGCTGGTACTGGGAAGGTGATGCTGGCACTGGGGTGGTAATACTGGTGGTGGTACTTGTGTGGTGATGATGGTACTGGGGCAGTGATGTTGGCACTGGGACAGTGATACTGGTGCTGGTACTGGGGCAGTGATGCTGGCACTGGGGCAGAGATACTGGTGCTGGTACTGGGGCGGCGATGCTGGCACTGGGGCGGTGATATGGTGGTGGTACTGGGGCAGTGATGCTGGCACTGGGGTGGTGATACTGGTGGTGGCACTGGGGAGGTGATGCTGGCACTGGTGCGGCGATACTGGCGATGGTTCGGGGACTGTTGTACCCGCGGTGACCGCGAGGCGGCGCCACAGCCTCAGGCGGCACCGGTCAGGGGGCGTGGCCTCCCTTCGGGGGGGCGTGGCCTCATTGTGGCGTCGCCGGGGCGTCCGGGGGCCGCGCGGGGTCACGGCGGCGGAAGCGGAAGTGACGTTTGACGGACCGGGTGCCGTCGCCATCGTCATCATGGCGGGCAAAGATTTCCGCGTACCGGAGCGGTGAGTGCCGCTCCCCCGCCTTCTCCCCGCGCGGCTCCGGGGTTTATTCCCGGCCTGGGGCCTCCCGGGAGGCTCCTCTGGGGCGCTGCGGCGGCGTGTGGCCTGGGACTGCCGGGAGCCGCGGGGCCGGGCCTGCCAGCGGCGGCGGAGGCCCGTTACATACCGCAGGGCCCGGGCAGCGGGGAGCCCGGCTTAAAACTTGGGGGGTATCTCGGGGTGAGGGGGGTGTGTGGGGATGAGGGAGTGAGGGTCGCTCTGCCTGGGAGTATGGAGGGTCCCCGGGGCAGGGGGAGCGGGCCCGGATCCCCGGATCAGCCGTTTAACGCCGCTGTGCCGTGGGGGGTGCTGCTCCCCACCACCCTCTCGGGAATGAGATGCCGGGGACTGGAAAATCCTGCCCTGCTCAGCTCAGCCCTCGTCCTGGGACAAAACTCCCAGGGCCAGGAAAGTGTGGAGTGGGAGAGCCCTGACGCGCAGGGTACGCACACATTTATATATGGATATGAGATATATTTGCATACGGCAAAGGCGCCCCGGCCGCCCACACTGGTACTGGGACAGCACTGGTGATGCTGGTGGTGGTTTCCCATCCCAGGGATGATTTCTCTGATGATTTCTCATCCCAGGGATGATTTCTCTGATGATTTTCCATCCCAGGGATGGTTTCCCTGATGATTTCCCATCCCCACAATCTCCCATCCCAACGATGATATTTTTTTTAGGGGGGGGAGGAGGAGGAAGGTGATTTTCATGCCCAAGGGGAAGGGATGGGGTGGCACCAGTCACCCTGTGATGCCAACGTGTGTGTGTGTGCTACCCCCCGTGACAGACGTGAGAGGATTTGGGGGTACTTTGGGGTCGTTCTTTTCCTCCCCCTTTCTGGCCGGCGGGGCAACTGCTGCTCCCAGCTCTGGTTGAACCATCCCAGTAGCGTGGCCATAATGGGGAGCCCTTTGGGGACCCCCCCCAGGTGGCACTTATGGGGTTCGCACCTACTGGGATGGGGGATGCTGGTACTGGGGGTGGTGGTACCAGGATGTCAGTGCCAGGGTGGGGTAGAGCTGCAGGTACCGGGGATGGTGGTAACTGGATGGGGTAGGGATGCTGGTACTGGGAGTGCCAGTACCAGTATGGGGTAGGGATGCTGGTACTGGGAGTGCCAGTACCAGTATGGGGTAGGGATGCTGGTCCTAGGAGTACCAGTACCAGTATGGGGTAGGGATGCTGGTACTGGGAGCGCCAGTACCAGTATGGGGTGGGGATGCTGGTACTGGGAGTGCCAGTACCAGTATGGGGTAGGGATGCTGGTACTGGGAGTGCCAGTACCAGTATGGGGTGGGGATGCTGGTACTGGGAGTGCCAGTACCATATGGGGTAGGGATGCTGGTACTGGGAGT
>NW_015090867.1:434130-441510 GCF_001431845.1 Calidris pugnax | reverse complement strand
CCATTTTCTAGCTGTCACCAAACGAAAATTTCACTTTCTGGATGTGACTGTCGCTGGAGCTGCAGTGTTTTGCCCCAGTTTCAAATCTTTGGTCACTCCTGGAAACCCTCAGCTGAACAGTCCCAGAGCAGTGAAGGCCTGAGCATGTTCTTGTTTAGTTTGGTGTAACCCGTGTCAGTTTGCATCCACCTGTGCTTGTTGCCTGCGTTATTTTTCTTTTAAGGGATGATCTTTGTGCAATTCTGCAGCACGGACCTCTTTCCTGCCGCCTGAGTTTAACGTCTGTTCTTAACCCTGGTGTCCCCTCAGAGCTTCAATCGGAACCTTCATCCACACGAGAGGTTTTCACCTCGTGATCTCCTTAAGAAAATCAAAGAGCAGAAGGAAGAGCTGGGCCTGATCATTGACCTGACGTACACAACGCGCTACTACAGGCCAGAGGTCAGTCCTGGGGAGGTGGAGCTCTGTGAACGCCCTGATATTGTTGATAAAGTGGAGGATATTTCTTGCAAGAAGTTAATTTTAAAGAGCGCGAGGCGCTTGAATCCTCTGGCAGGGGGCTGAAGTGTTGCAGGACGAGGTCTTCATCCTGGATCAAAACACAGACCTGGGGTCTTCTACCCCCATTGGGCTGATCCTCTTTGTACCAGCCAGCACCAGTTTTGGGGTGCCCTAAGGCTGGTTTCTGTAGGCTCTCCTGAGAGAAGAGCTGATCACACCCAGCTTTGGCTCGTGGTATCAAATGTGGAGGTACTGCCTTGGAGAGGTGTTCCATGCTCAGTCCAAGCCTCGTCTTCCCCAGGGAGGAAAGGACAAAGACACAAGAAATAAAAATGCAAACGGGATGTTGTGGAATATTAGTACTATATCAAGGGAGTGAAGAAAAAGTTTTCTTACCTAAAGCTGTGTTGCTGCTCTTTTGGGCTTAGTTAAAAAGCTCGGCTTCTTCCTGTTTATAGTCTACGGCTTCGTAATTGGTAAGAATCTGTAATTGTTAAGAATCCTTGTGCTTTCTCCTGGAAATGACTGACTGACTTTCTCTTAGGAGCTCCCAGACACACTCTGCTACTCAAAGATCTTGACAATGGGACGTGAAATACCAAACAAGGACACCATTTTTCAATTCAAGTGTGTCGTGAAGCAGTTTTTAAACGCGAACAAAGACAACGGTGAGCGTGGATTTCCCTTACGTCGCTGCTGTTGGGAAGGACTCTTGGAGCGATGTTTTAATTAACAGCATGAATCTCTTCTCCTTCCCTTGGCATGTGAATGTCAAGGCAATAAGCTGGGTTTGTTACGGGGAAGGAATTTATGCTGTCTCTCTGATAATTTGGCAGCAAATTAAGCTTTAATTGAGTTTGGGACTGTGTCTGTCAGTGAATACTGACCGCTTTTGGTAGCGGTGTGAGCAGCGACCTGTTAGTGCTTGGGAATGTGGGACAGCTTTTTGTGGAGCTTTTAAATGCATCCTCCCTGCAGTGAGCTTTGTGACCATGAAAATGAGCTCACAGAATTAACTGAGCTAATGAATTGAATCTGTGGTGCTAATTAGACATAAATATGGTGATGTGGTGTGGACAGTTCTCTTTGTTTACGCTGGGGGACGAATGCAGCCAGGCTTGTTCTGGTGAGGTTTAGGAGAAAGAGCATTTAAATACAACCTGATTATTGTGTGTTACAGACAAACTCATCGGAGTTCATTGCACGCACGGCTTGAACAGAACTGGCTACCTGGTTTGTAGGTGAGTTGTCCTGAGTTAAACTGAGTGAAGTGCCAGCTGCTTCTTGCTCCAGGAGGAAAAAGTGGGGGTCAAGTCCCCTGCATGATCCCAGACCTGCAAGGATTTAAAGCTTTTTCAGCTTTACAGAATCTTCATGGTTCGAAGGGACCTTTGAGATCATCAAGTCCAACCACACACACACACACACAAAAAAAAAACCCCAACAATCTCAGGCACTAGAGCATGCCCTGAAGTGCCACGTCTACACCTTTCTTAAATCCCTCCAGGGATGGTGACTCCACCACCTCCCTGGGCAGGCTGTTCCAGGGCCTGACCACCTTCTCAGTAAAGTAATTCTTCCCAATATCTAATCTAACCCTCCCCTGCCCCAACTTCAGACCATTTCCTCTGTTCAAGTCACAGGCGACAGGACAAGAGGAAATGGCCTCAAGTTGCGCCAGGGGAGGTTCAGGCTGGATATTAGGAAAAATTTTTTCACTGAAAGGGTTCTCAGCCATTGGAATGGGCTGCCCAGGGAGGTGGTTGAGGCCCCATCCCTGGAGGTGTTCAAAAGACGGGTTGATATGGTGCTGGGAGGTATGGTTTAGTGATGGTGTTGCTTTCTGTTTGTTGTGTGGGTGTCTATTTTTGTCAAAGTTAGGTTGATGGTTGGACAAGATGATCTTTAAGGTCCCTTCCAACCTAGAAGATTCTGTGATTCTGTGATTATTCCCTTGGGAGAAGAGGCCAACCCCCACCTCTCTACACCCTCCTTTCAGGTAGCTGTAGAGGGCAAGAAGGTTGTCATTTATGCCCAATTTCAGCAGACCAAATGCTGATATTCCATTCAGGCATGTAAATAGAAGCTCTGAAAACTTCCCAGTTATTCTTTTTTTTTTTCTGAATAATCACTAACCTGTCGATTTCTGGAGCTAATTGTGTAATTAGAGCTTTCTTGCTCACCTGTGCAGGTACCTGATTGATGTGGAAGGCATGGAGCCAAATACTGCCATAGAGCGTACGTACATCTGTGTTCTTCGTGTGCGGGTGCCAAATGGTTATTGTGGGATTGTGGCTTTAAGTGGGCACAAGGTTTGGGCTAGTTCCAGGGAGGTAACTCTATTTTAACTGTCTGTGTGTTTTCCTGACATAGAGGGGCACTGGGGATTGGTAGAATTAATTGGAAAGAAGGAATTAAGTTTATTGCCCGACTGTGGAGCTAATCAGGGCTGAGTGAACCTGGGGGGCACCGAGCACAGCTCTGCCTCTGTGTGCTTTGTCACACACAAAGGGTGTGGGATTACTCATTGAAGGGGTGAAAATGCTTTTAAAGGGGTGAAAATGCTTTTAAAGGGTCTCAGTGCTCAGCGGTGAAGATGACTTGGGTACAGTGTTGTTGTAACTCAGACCTGTCTCTCTCCAGTGTTCAACAGGGCTCGAGGGCATCCGATAGAGAGAACCAACTATATCCAAGATCTTCGGAAGAGATCTGGGAAGAAGTGAGTCTTTTTGTGTGCGTGAGCGAGGGCAGGTGTCCAGGGAGAGCTGCTGTCAAGCAACAGACCTTAAACAGGACTAGTTCTGAGGAAGGGAGGTGGAACGGGCCGGTGGGTAAGGAGGAAGGTGGGCAGTTGGGACACCTGGGATTAAAAATCTCCACAGACCTGCTGTCCTTCACTTTTTCGGGGAGCAGCGATGCAAAGGGGAGGGGTTTTTTAAGTGTAAAAGAGTCGTGCTGACTTGGTGAGTGGTTTGTGGACGCAGTCGATACACGTAGAATTCTTTTTAAGGAACTGTGGAGTAAGGAACTCGAGCTCGAGCCCCTTCAGAGAAAAAGCCAGCGCTGCACCAAGCGCCAAAAAGCAGGTGGTGAAACATCATCCACATCGCTCGGAGGAAGCCCCTTTAGCAGTGCCCAGGTAGGT
The DNA here is from genome assembly GCF_001431845.1 of Calidris pugnax. Classification (NCBI taxonomy): domain Eukaryota; kingdom Metazoa; phylum Chordata; class Aves; order Charadriiformes; family Scolopacidae; genus Calidris; species Calidris pugnax. The sequence continues at coordinate 437,864 of NW_015090867.1, read as the reverse complement.
TTTTGCTTCTTGCCTCTGTGCAGCTGAGCAATGGGACAAAAAGAGTTGCTTTCTCTCATTTGGAAGAAACTTAAACATAGATTTTTACAAGCCACAACCTGGGGAAGGGAGTGCCTGTTCCCTTGCCGGCTCTGCAGTGTTGGGGGGAAAAGCCTCCCTCAAACTTCTATATCAACGTTGAGGTGTTTCTGTGTCTGCAGCAGCAAAGCTCTTTGCCTCTGAAACCCAAACTTAGAATCATAGAATCATTTCAGTTGGAAAAGACCTTTTAAGGTCATCGAGTCCAACCATCAACCAAACTCTGATAAAAACCATCACTGACCCATGTCCCTCAGCACCACGTCTGCCCGGCTTTTAAATCCCCCCAGGGATGGTGACTCCACCACTGCCCTGGGCAGCCTCTTCCAGGGTTTTTCAACCCCTTCCATGAAGGAATTTTCCCCAATATCCATCCTAAACCTCCCCTGGGGCAACTCGAGGCCGTTTCCTCTTGTCCCATGGCCTGTTCCTTGGGAGAAGAGACCGACCCCCCCTGGCTACACCCTCCTTTCAGGGAGTTGGAGAGAGCCAGAAGGTCTCCCCTCAGCCTCCTTTTCTCCAGGCTGAACACCCCCAGCTCCCTCAGAAGTTCTCCAGACCCTTCTCCTTGTGCTCCAGACCCCTCACCAGCTCCATTGCCCTTCTCTGGACACACTCCAGCCCCTCAATGTCCTTCTTGGAGTGAGGGGCCCAAAACTGGACACAGCCCTCGAGGTGGGAACTCCCCAGTGCCCAGTCCAGGGGGACCATCACCTCCCCAGTCCTACTCATCACGCTGTTCCTGATCCAGGAATCTTGGCCACCTGGACACTCTGCTGCCTTGTGTTCAGCTGGTTCTTGACCAACACCCCCAGGTCCTTTTCCAGCCACTCTCCCCCAGCCTGGAGCATCCATGGTGTTGGTGTGACCCAAGTGCAGGACCCGGCACTTGACCTTGTTGAACCTCATCCCGTTGGCCTCGGCCCATCCATCTGACCTGTCCAGACTCCTCTGCTTTCCTCCCCTCCAGCAGATCCACACTTCCCACCTTGTTTGTAGAAGTACAGTGGGCTAATTGGAATTCGTAGGCATGTTGTAGAACTGGAATGATTTGATTTGTGATGGTTGGAAATGGGGATGATGAGAAATGTCAGATCTTGTAGTGATGACAAACGGTGAGGCTACTGGCTGCGACTGGGTGGACAGGACACCTTCATAAATCCCAGGAAAGGTGCATGCACTCCAGTGTGTGCTCAATTAATAGGATCCTTCCGTCTCAGCAGGGATGGGTGGGTGCAGTGAAGAGCATCTCTTGACCCAGGGCACACATCATCCGAGGTGGGCGATGACGTCCTGGTAGCTCCGAGCTCCAAAACCATCTCAGGAACGGATGCGTGGTGGCCGATGGCCGTTTCTGGTGGCTCGTTCAGCCCCTCTCTTCAGGGACATGCAGAACGTTTCCTGCTGAAAACTTCCCTTATTAGGAAAAAAAAATCAGCGTGTAGGAAATGAGCTGCTGGGTGGGCGTTTGTCCTGGGTGTTGGGATAAACCTGGGGGAGCCGAGGGGTTCACCACCAACCTTTCTGGGCTCCACAGACAGAGTCTGAACAGGGCAGTGAGTTTTCACTGAATTTTAGAGTTGGAAGGGACCATAGAGATCATCTAGTCCAACTCCCCTGCTGAAGCAGGACCACCCAGAGCTTGTCAGAGCATGTTACTCAGGAGCATCCAGGTGGGGCTTGAAGATCTCCAGAGAAGGGGACTCCACACCCTCCCTGGGCAGCCTGTTCCAGGGCTCTGCCACCCTCACCCCAAAGAAGTTCTTCCTCAGATTGGAGTGGAACTTCCCATGGTCCAGCTTGTGCCCGTTGCCCCTCGTCCTCTCACTGGGAACCACTGAAAAGAGTCCAGCTCCCTCCTCTTTCAACCCACCCTTGTAGGCATTGATAAGGTCTCCTCTCAGCCTTCTCCAGCCTAAAGAGTCCCAGCTCTCTCAGTCTCTCCTCATCAGGGAGATGCTCCAATCCTTGAATCATCTTTGTTTCCCTTCGCTGGACTCTCTCCAGCAGTTCCCTGTCCCTCTTGGACTGGGAGCCCAGAACTGGACGCAGTACTCTAGTTGTGGCCTCACCAGTGCAGAGTAGGTTTCCTTCTACTGACTCTGGAATTTTCTTCCAGAAGCTCCAGCAAATCCAAGAAGAGCCGCCGGCGAGGCTCGGCCAAGGCTGAGGAGCAGCACCCGGAGGTGGCCGAGGAGCCCGCGGCGCCAGAGCCGAGACGACCCTGCAAGTCTGCAGCCAGGAACTGTCGGGTTTCCGCGCCGGCTGAGGAGTGGCACGACGGACTCTGCTTTTCCCCCCTCAACCCCCACCTCTGCCCGGCCCAGGAAACGCAACCGGCCACCAAGAAACGCCGGCGGCGGCGCAAGAAACCGGCCCCCACGGAGTAGGGAACGGAGCCGGGAGCCTCTGAGACGGGTCCGTGGCTTGGCTTGTAAACACCAGCAGTCAGGAAGGGCAAAACCAGCTCTATTTTTTTTTAAAAAAAAAAAAAGAAAAAAAAAAAGAAAAAAAAGAATTATTCTCTCTTTTTTCCATCCTCTCTGGGTCCTTTTATGAACCTCACAGAAACGCCCCGGCCTCATGTCGCACCGCTCCTCGAGGGACGTGGGGAATCCACGTGGGCCCCAAAAGGAGCTGGAATTACCCCAAAAAAACATCTTTGGAAGCGTCCCCTTAACCTGCAGCAAAAAAAAAAAGGGGGCTTTTCCTTGATTTCCTTAATACATAACCAGAAATGGGATTCGGCCTGAAACAGATTTTTTTCCCCTCCTTTTCACACACTTTTGCTCCAGTAATTGCTCTGGAGCCGTTATTTCCCCCGGGATGGTCACTTCCGACCCCGTTTTGGGGTGAAAAAGGCTGTTTCCGGGGTGGGCTGTGCCCTGCAGCCGGAAGAGAGCTGTTCCTTTAAGGCTGAAGGCTGGTCTCTGACGTCATGACGTCGGGCTTTCCGCTACAGGGAAAGGAAGCGGCCGCTGGGCCGGGCGGAAGTGGGAGGTGGTTGCAGCGTGCCCGGATGTTGCGGCGGCTCCTGATTGGCTGCTGGAAGCGGTAGGGGGAGGTGCCGTCGGCTTTTCGGCGACAACCCGGAAGCGCTGAGGGGAGGCGGCGGGAGGCGACAGGTCAGAGCTGGGCCCGGGCCCTGGGGCTGTGGAGGGGGGGGCTTCCTCGCTTGGGGTCCGGGACGTGGCGGGGGGAGGCGTTTGGGGGACCGGGGGTGACGGTTGGGAGGGTCTCTTCCTCTCCCGGGGGCCCCGGCCAGGCGGGCTCCGGTTGGGGGGATCCTTTCCTTTGGAAGGGGGGGGGGTGTCCGGTTGAGGTTCCCCCAACAGAGGTTGAGGGCGGGTCGGGGAGGCCGTGAGGGCTTTGGTTGTTCAGCCTGGAGAAGAGAAGGCTCCGGGGAGACCTTATAGTGGCCTTTCAATACCTGAAGGGTGCCTACAGAAGAGCTGGGGAGGGACTCTGCCAGGAGGTGTAATGATAGGACAAGGGGAAACGGTTTTAAATTGGAAGAAAAAAGATTCAGATTAGATCTCAGGAAGAAATTTTTTACTGTGAGGGTGGTGAGACACTGGAACAGGTTGCCCAGGGAAGTTGTGGCTGCCCCATCCCTGGAGGGGTTCAAGGCCAGGCTGGATGGGGCCTTGAGCAAC
>NW_015090867.1:403404-433849 GCF_001431845.1 Calidris pugnax | reverse complement strand
GGGGCTAGCAGCTCGAGGGGGGGTCAGCACTTTGGGGGCTAGCAGCTCGAGGGGGGGCTGGTTTGGGCAGTTTCTTTATCTGTAGGAATTCGAGAGGGAGCTCTGTGTTGGGAGTTGCAGTGAGCGATGTCTGTTCTCTCTTGGGGGAGAAGGACCGTAGAATTTGGCAGGAGGGGTTCAGTTTGGGGAGGGGACTGAGAGCTCTGGTTTGGGGGGGAAAAACTGAGGGCTCCCCCCACCAGTAGAAGCAGCAGTGAGGAGGAGGAGGTGAAGCCCCCTCTGAGCTGGGCTCTGTCGTACCCCGTGAGTGAGCGCTTTGGTTCGGCAGCCTTGGGCAGGACAGAATCCTACAGCCTTTATTTAGGGCAAGAAGCCTCTGGAGGCCCCTCCAGGATGTGGGCTGAGAAACGCAGGCCTTTCTGCCTTAAAAAGGGGCTTCTGCTCCAAAGTAACCCCAGAAAGGCAACAACTCCACCACCTGGGATCCTCAGGCAGTGCTGAGCTCAGCTCGGCACCATTCCCTCGTCAAGGAAGAATTATAGAATCATAGAATTTCCCAGGCCAGAAGGGACCTCCAAAGGCCATCTAGTCCCACCCCCCGCAGTCAGCAGGGACACCCCCAACTAGACCAGGTTGCCCAGGGCCTCATCGAGCCTCTCCTTGAATATCTCCAGGGAAGGGGCCTCAACCACCTCCCTGGGCAACCTGTCCCAGTGCTCCACCACCCTCCCAGTGAAGAACCCTCTCCTCATCTCCAGTCTAAATCTGTTCCCCTCCAGCTTGAAGCCATTGCCCCTCGTCCTGTCACTGCAGCCCTTTCTAAACAGGCTCTCCCCAGCCTTCCTGTAGCTCCCTTCAGGTACTGGAAGGCTGCTATTAGGTCTCCCTGGAGCCTCCTCTTCTCCAGGCTGAACAACCCCAGCTCCCTCAGCCTGTCCTCGTAGCAGAGGTGCTCCATCCCCCTGATCATCCTCGTGGCCCTCCTCTGGACCCTCTCCATCAGGTCCATGTCCTTCTTATATTGAGGGCTCCAGCCCTGCACCCAATACTCCAGGTGAGGTCTCACCAGAGCAGAGCAGAAGGAGCTGTTGTAAATCATGACGTCGTGTGTGTGGCAGTCACGTTGCTGGAGGGCTTGTGAGGTGTTCTGGATTCAGAGTTTAAGCTTACACTGGTCTTTCCAAAGGAAAACTGCCTTTGGTGCTAGGGGGAAGAGCACTGTGGAAGGTTTCTGGGCTTGCTGCCCCTCAGACAGTCTCAGTGCTTTCCCCAGCTTCAAATTTATCAGAGAAGGGATTTGCCGGAGCCAGGTGGGAGGCAGAGGCATGGATCAGGTCGAGGTGCATTCCTGGGGTGCCGGGTGTGCCTCCCGCAGCGTGGGGGAGAGAGGGATTGCCTCTGTGCCCAGGCAAGAGCAATTTGGGATTGGGCTTGTTGGGTAAGGACAGATTTGCTGAGCAGCAGTGGCTGGAAGGACGGCCTTCAGCTCCTTCCTCTTGTCACTGCTGTGTAAGCGAAATGCTGAACGCTGCAGTGTTGAAACCCTGAACAAAGCCCTTTCTGCTCGAGTCTGAATGAAACTCTTTGGCCATTTTCCCCCAGACTAGTGCCCAGCAATAATTTTGTTGTGTGGAGAGACGATTGGGAAAGGAAAGGGGAGGATTTGGATGGGTCAAACCCTCGCCTGACATCAATTGCCAAGGACCCCTCTTGAATTTGTGGCTGCCTTTCAGGTCCTAAAGGTAAATATCTAAGCAATGTGCCCCAAGAAACCCAGGCTTCTCCCAGATTCCTCCCTCAAGACCTAGCTTGGCCTGTGCATTAAACGTTTTTCTGCTGAGCCAGGGGGTGATTTCTATCGAGGAAAGGCAGTCCTGAGGAAATGGGATGAGTTTTACTGTCATCCAGTGAGACATGGACAGGCTGGAGGGCTGGGCAAGGAAGAACCTCATGAGGTTCAACAGGGAAAAGTGTAGGGTCCTGCACCTGGGGAAGAAAAATGTCAGGTATCAGTACAGGTTAGGGGTGGACCTGCCGGAGACGAGCTCTGAAGAAAAGGATCTGGGGGTCCTGGTGGACAGTAAAATGACAATGAATAAACAGTGTGCTCTTATGGCCAGGAAGGCCAATGGTATCTTGGGTTGCATAGGGCAGAGTGTGGCCAGCAGGTCAAGGGAGGTCATTCTCCCCCTCTGCTCTGCACTGGGGAGGCCACAACTGGAATCCTGCGTCCAGTTCTGGGCTCCCCAGTTCAAGAGGGACAGGGAACTGCTGGAAAGAGTCCAGTGTAGGGCTACAAAGATGATTCAAGGATTGGAGCATCTCCCTTATGAGGAGAGACTGAGAGAGCTGGGACTCTTTAGGCTGGAGAAGAGAAGGCTGAGGGGAGACCTTATCAATGCTGACAAGTGTCTCAAGGGCGGGCTGAGGGAGGAGGGAACCAGACTCTTTTCAGTAGTTGCCAGTGAGAGGACGAGGGGCAACGGGCACAAGTTGGAACAGAAGAGGTTCCACTCAAATATGAGGAGAAACTTCTTCACAGTGAGGGTGGCAGAGCCCTGGAACAGGCTGCCCAGGGAGGGTGTGGAATCCCCTTCTCTGGAGATTTTCAAGCCCCACCTGGATGCTCCTGAGTAACACACATGGTCTGGGTTCAACCTCCGCAAGATGATTCAAGGATTGGAGCATCTCCCTGATGAGGAGAGACTGAGAGAGCTGGGACTCTTCAGTCTGGAGAAGAGAAGGCTGAGGGGAGACCTTCTCAATGCTGGCAAGTATCTCAAGGGAGGGTTGAAGGAGGAGGGAACCAGACTCTTTTCAGTGGTTGCCAGTGAGAGGACGAGGGGCAACGGGCACAAGTTGGAACAGAAGAGGTTCCACTCAAATATGAGGAGAAACTTCTTCACAGTGAGGGTGGCAGAGCCCTGGAACAGGCTGCCCAGGGAGGGTGTGGAATCCCCTTCTCTGGAGATTTTCAAGCCCCACCTGGATGCTCCTGAGTAACATGCTCTGACAAGCTCTGGGTGGTCCTGCTTCAGCAGGGGAGTTGGACTAGATGATCTCTATGGTCCCTTCCAACTCTAAAATTCAGTGAAATGCAGTGAAATTTACGCTGGTTTGTGATGCAGATTGCCTTTCCTCCCACCCCAGGGTTCCTCAGCCCCGCAGCAGCTTTGATGTGTGTCGTTATGCCCGACCACGCCGACGTCAGCCTCGCCCCGGAGGAGCGAGTCCGAAAACTGATCCAGGTGGGAAGTGCTGTGGAAGTAAACGAGGATGTCCCACCGCGACGCTACTACCGCTCCGGGGTGGAAATCCTCCGCATGGCGACCGTCTACTCAGAGGAAGGCAACATCGAGCGGGCCTTCATTTTGTACAACAAATACATCACGTAAGAGCAGCCTCGCTTCGTTTGCAATTAACCCGGGTCCACACAAGGGGTTGTGGGTTTGGGTGTCGAGTATTTTGAGCGTGGCTGAACACCGGGAGAACTTGCTGAGCTGGAAGAACTGGGTTCTGTCCAGAACTCTGCTGCTTTGGAGTTTCAGTTCCCACAGAGGTGAGGGTGCAGCTGGTTTGACTGACCAGGAGATGTCTTAAATGTTGGAGGTAAAACCCACAAATTCCACTCGCCCAGTTGTAGAAGGTTTTAATCATAGAATTGCCCAGACCAGAAGGGACCTCCAAAGGCCATCTAGTCCCACCCCCCGCAGTCAGCAGGGACACCCCCAACTAGACCAGGTTGCCCCATCGAGCCTCTCCTTGAATATCTCCAGGGAAGGGGCCTCAACCACCTCCCTGGGCAACCTGTTCCAGTGCTCCACCACCCTCCCAGTGAAGAACCCTCTCCTCATCTCCAGTCTAAATCTGCTCCCCTCCAGCTTGAAGCCATTGCCCCTCGTCCTGTCACTACAGGCCTTTCTAAACAGGCTCTCCCCAGCCTTCCTGTAGCCCCCCCTCAGGTACTGGAAGGCTGCTGTTAGGTCTCCCCGGAGCCTCCTCTTCTCCAGGCTGAACAACCCCAGCTCCCTCAGCCTGTCCTCGTAGCAGAGGTGCTCCAACCCCCTGATCATCCTCGTGGCCCTCCTCTGGACCCTCTCCATCAGGTCCATGTCCTTCTTATATTGAGGGCTCCAGACCTGCACACAATACTCCAGGTGAGGTCTCACCAGAGCAGAGTAAAGTGGCAGAATCCCCTCTCTGGACCTGCTGGCAACGCAGCTTTTGATGCAGCCCAGGATGGGATTGGCCTTCTGGGCTGCAAGTGCCCACTGCCTGCTCATGGCCAGCTTCAGGCAGTGTTTTGTAGCAGTTCCCTTTGAAACCAGGCGGATCTTGGGTTCCTTGTCCCTCTGCTGGTGGAGGCTTCTGTCAGCAGGAGGGAGGTTTTAGCTCCCTGTGTGTCAAAGCTTCCTGGTGTTCTGTCACCCCAGAGTGGCTAGATTGGCCTCCATTGTCGCTAGGTTGGCTGTGACATCGTGTGGATTGGCAGGGATCTTGGTATCAGGTATCTACCTGGAAGGGATCTAGGCTGGTGGGTGGTTTCTCTGACAAGCTGTGTTCAGAGGAGAAGCCTGCTCAAGTTACTGCAGCCTTTTATAGCAGGCACCAAGTTCTTCCTTCAGGTGCAGGGACCACTGGTAGATTTAGTTTTATGTCTTGGAAAGAATATGAACACCTCACCCCTCCAAAAAAAGCATGGGTATACCTTAGTCCTTCTCAGGAGGGACATGGGGAAGAGTTCTGGGTCCAAAGAGCCTGATCTCAGCCAACTGGTGAGTTTCTGCAAGGTCCTTGGGCCACAACAACCCCCTGCAGCACCACAGGCTGGGGGAAGTGTGGCTGGAGCTGCCTGGAAGAAAGAGACCTGGGGGTTCTAGTTGACAAACGGCTGAATATGAGCCGGCGTGTGCCCAGGGGGGCAAGAAAGCCAATGGCATCCTGGCTTGTATCAAAAATAGTGTGACCAGCAGAAGCAGGGAGGTGATTGTGCCCCTGTACTCAGCACTGGTGAGGCCACACCTGGAGTGTTGTGTCCAGTTTTGGGCACCTCAATCCAAGAGAGATCTGGAGGTGCTGGAGCGGGTGCAGAGGAGGGCAACGAAGCTGGTGAGGGGGCTGGAAAACAAATCGTATGAGGAGCGACTGAGGGAGTTGGGGCTGTTTAGTGTGAGGAAGAGGAGGCTGAGGGGAGACCTCATCACTCTCTACAACTACGTGAAAGGACACTGTAGAGAGGTTGGTGCTGGTCTCTTCTCACAGGTAATTAGTGACAGAACGAGAGGGAACGGCTTCAAGCTCCAACAGGGGAGGTTTAGATTGAACATTAGGAAAGAATTTTTCACCGAAAGAGTGGTCGGGCATTGGAACAGGCTGCCCAGGGAGGGGGTGGAGTCCCCATCCCTGGCTGTGTTTAAGGGCCGTTTAGATGCAGTGCTGAGGGACATGGTGTAGGGGAGGACTTTGTAGAGTAGGGGAGATGGTTGGACTCGATGATCCCAAGGGTCTCTTCCAACCTAGACCATTCTATGATTCTTGGGTACTGAGAATCCTTCTAGAAAGCTCCAGATGCTGTATAAACACACCAACACCCTGTTTGGTCTTTTCAGCTGCCGGGTCTCCACCTGGAGGGTCTCCATTCTGTGCAGATAAAAGCAGAGCCACGTATTCTTGCCGTCATCTCCGCAGCTGCCCAGAAACGAGCCATCTTGGGTCTGAAAGCCCACGGCCGCGCGTGCCAAGCCGGAGCGTACGCCGTGCTAACGCGGTGACGTGCTCTCAGGTCTGGATCGTGTCTGAGCAGCCCGGAGTACGAGCAGAGCAAACATATGTCTCTCTGTAGCTGTGCCTGCTGGTGTTTAAAGGGCTGAAAACTCTGATCCTCACAAAATACCCCAATGGCACAGGGTGTTCTGTTCCTGTACGTTTTTTGGCCAAAAGCCTGTCCCTCTTGCTTTTGCCCAGTGCCACTCTGATGTTGTCTCTGCTGTGCCCGTGCTACTTGCTTGTCCAGAATGGGGTTGGCATCTCCGTGGGCATTTTCTCTCCCTGCCCCCATGTGCAAGGTTCCTGCCCCTTAAATCAACGCATTTTTCTCTGATTAGCTTTTCTTCCCGCCTTGCACTTCCTGAGCTTTTATGGGCATTGTAGAGAGTGTCCTGGGAGCTGGGAAGTGTAAAACCCTCGGGAAGGTTTCCAGGCTGGTTACGTAGCCAAGGCCGAAGGAGCAACTCTTTAACTAAACAAAGGAATTAAAAGCACCTTCGCTGTTTCATTATAGCAACGATAAGTGCTGGCGTCTGTTCTCTCCAGCAGCTTTCAGATGCTTGTGGCATTTACGTTACCCTGGCTGCTGGGCTGCCAGGAAGGTGAAAAAACCTTCCCTCGGTGGTGTGGTTTCTCCAGTGCTGATGAATATGAGCTTCTGCTCTGGATTGTGCGAAGATAGGAACTTAAATAAATGTGAGTGTGAGATTAAATGCAGATGTGAAGCTGTAATGCAGATGTGAAGCTGTAGCTCCAGCGGTAGGTTTGATGGAGTGGATGTCCTTCCCCAAGGGCGTGATCCAGAAGGCAAGATCACTGGTAATGGGAGCCTCTCATGGGATTTACTCTGCTCTCCCTTCTCTAGAAATGGGAGTGGAATTCTTCCCCTGGTGCTTTCAGCCCACACCTGTGCCTTGGCTGTCCTTTAGCACAACGCCAGCGTGTGTGACCTAGTGTGGGCACCTTCTGCGTCGTGCTATGGCTTTGGGAAGGGGAGGACTCCAGCCCCGAGGAGAAGTGAGAGGCTCTTGGCTTGGTGTGTTTGATCAGAGTGAGCGAAGTGTGCTCTCTGTGGCTTTAGGAAGCTGGTTTTCTCTTTATTTCCCTTTAAGGCTGGTCTCAAGGCCTGAATTACACCACGAGAGCTGTGTCGTGGCGCCTGATTTGGAGAGTCCATCGGGTTTGGGACAATCTTGTCTAGACATGGGATAATCTCAAGACAGAGGTTCTCATTGAGGCAGCCAGTTCCCTGCTTGGCTCCCGGCTGCTGCTCCGTCCCGTGCAGGTCCCTTGGCTGCACAGCACCTCTCTCTTCCACGTGGAAACAAAGCTCATGGGGGGGCAGGAGATTTAGATTAGATATTAGAAAGAACTACTTTACTGAGAGAGTGGTCAGGCCCTGGAACAGCCTGCCCAGGGAGGTGGTGGAGTCACCATCCCTGGAGGGATTTAAGAAACGTGTAGACATGGCTCTTCAGGGCCTGCTCTAGTGCCCAAGGTTATTGGTTTATGGTGAGGTGTTGAGTGTGGGGTTTAGTTGGTGGGTGCGGGGTTTTTGGTAGGCGTTTGGTGTGGTGTGTTGTGGGGTTTTTTTGGGTTTTTTTGTTGGTTTGTTTGGGTTTTTTTGTGGTTGGACTCGATGATCTCGGAGGTCCCTTCCAACCACTAAGATTCTGTGATTCTGTGATTCTGAGGGTGGCACAGCTATCTCTAAGAATAACCAGGCTGGACTTCTAACATGTGCATCTTGTCACCTCGTAAAACATCTGCTCACTTGCCTTCTTGAACAGCTTCTTCTGCGTTGATCTGAGTGGACGTTTTCCTTGAATCACCACCACGCACGCTCGGTTTGATTTTTGTGAGAGCCAAATAAGAAGGCGGGGGGGGGATGGAATAAAAAGTTTTCTGTGGTGTTTGGGCTCCTGGTTTCCCTGCGTGGCTGGGAGCTGTTAGGATTGGCTCCGGGGTTTTGCGTGGGGTGTTGCAAGGGACTCGAGAGACGCCGGCTTGGCGTGCGTGCCGCGTAAAAATAGCCTGTGATGTGGCTGCTGAGTGCCAAACAGCTGCTGCTCAGAGTGGACTCAGGAGCAGGCAGAGGTTTGAACCAGCCCAAAAGTCGTGGTGTTTTAGTCCTGCCAAACCTCAGTTGGGCTGTCGATAGGAAACATGAACCCTTCCTACCCTTCCCCTGCCTCCGTCCCCAGCTGCTGCCGCCTGGTCTTGTCCCAGAGTTTTCTTCTGGCTGCCTGAGTCTTCCTCTCATCCCGCTGCCCACTTTTTTTCCCCCCTTCCTGACTTGTGGAAACCCAGCTGTCTCTGCTGGTTTTTCCATCCTCTCCAGGCCAGCATCTGCTCTTAATCCTTCTTAATTAATCCCTTCCATTTTAATCTGCTAGCTGTTGGCAATGATCACAGCCTTGTTTTGTCTCCTCGACACAGTGACCTACTTCGCAACCGCCAGCTGGGAGCAGGGACCTTGCTGGGTGTTTGGGATGGAGCGAGGGCTTCTCGGTGGCACTGGGCTCTGACGTGGTTGTGCTCATCTGGTGAGAGCATCCTCCTGCTCTCCCTGGCAACCGGGAGCCTTCGGGGTGCAAAAACTCCTTCCTCTTCCCAGAGGACTGAGGTTTCGAAGCAGCTGGGTTTATTTACTGCGCGCGCACAGAGGATTCTCAATGTGAAGAGCGTTCTCACTCTGTCCCCCCCTGAGTTTTTCCTGCTTGGTTTGTTTGTGCTGCTCCCCTGGGGCACACTCTGGTCCTCACTAACACTTCTTCCTTGTGCCTGGGCACGAGGCTGCTCTCTAAAGGAGCTGGAGAGCATCCTCCTTTGGATGCTGAAGCGGTGTAGCAGAGAGCCACAAGGGAGGGCAGGTCTTTTTGCATTATGCCCACAGGTTTTGTGGGTGCTCACAACAAACACAGCCCCACTTGCAGGAGATAAGGAGCCAGCTAAGCTCACCATGAGCCCACCCAGAGTGAATTGCCCCATGTTTGCAGGCTTTTTTCCTTCTTCTAGTGCTTGCAGTCCTCTTTCTCTGCATCTTCACCACTGCATCCTGCAGAGCCCCCCTGGAAGCTTATTCTGCCTGTAGAAAAGCACCACTGGAGCACTGTGTCCAGCTTTGGAGTCCTCAACACAGAAAGGACATGGATCTGCTAGAACAGGTCCAGCGGAGGGCCACAAAGATGTTCAGAGGGATGGAGCACCTCTCCTATGGAGACAGGCTGAGGGAGCTGGGGTTGTTCAGCCTGGAGAAGAGAAGGCTCCAGGGAGACCTTATAGTGGCCTTTCAATACCTGAAGGGGCCTATAGAAGAGCTGGGGAGGGACTCTTTGCCAGGAGGTGTAATGATAGGACAAGGGGAAACGGTTTTAAATTGGAAGAAAAAAGATTCAGATTAGATCTCAGGAAGAAATTTTTTACTGTGAGGGTGGTGAGACCCTGGAACAGGTTGCCCAGGGAAGTTGTGGATGCCCCATCCCTGGAAGTGTTCAAGGCCAGGCTGGATGGGGCCTTGAGCAACCTGCTCTGGTGGGAGGTGTCCCTGCCCATGGCAGGGGGGTTGGAACTCGATGATCTTTGAGGTCCCTTCCAACCCAAACCATTCTATGATTCTATGAACTTTCCACCAAAGAGGTGGTGGAGTCTCCTTCTCTGGAGACACTCAAACCCTGCCTGGACACATTCCTGTGCAACCTGCTCTAGGTGGACCTGCTCTGGCAGGGGGTTGGACTAGATGATCTCCAGAGGTCCCTTCCAACCTCATATCATGCTGTGATTCTCTGAAGATTAACCTGTTTGTAGTCCTCCTGGGAGCAGGGGGATGTTGAGCTGAGTTTTGATCTCCTTCCCAGAAGTGTGCCCAGAAACAGCCCTGCTGCCTGAAATATTGCCCTGATCTCCTGAGGTGATCGGGCCACAGAGTCAAAGGGCTTCTGAAGCAGCAGCTGGGGAAGTTGTGAACTTGCTTTTCGCTTACCTGCAAGTTTTCCCTTTTCAAGGTCGGAGTTAATTTCCCCATCTCTTGCACAAACCGTGTGTTCCCTCGTGCAGAAGGACGGTCTGAGCACTGAGTCAGCCGAGTCCTTGAGCTTTGTGTAATCCCCTTGGATGCTCGCAGAGGTGGAGGCAGGTGCCCAAGGACCCTCCTGAATGGCTGCCAGTGTCCTTGCAGTTTTAGTCTGGTTTATTAATGTTTCTGTTCAAAACCAATGTATTTATCCCTGAGGATCATCTCCAAAGTCCAGGTGGAAGAAAAATCTGTGCGAGGTGCTCTCCTGGGACTGAGAGAGATCTCCCGTGTGCCATGAAGGGTTCAGAAGGCCGTTGTATGAGGGACTGTTTCATGAAAAATGCAGATTAATGTCCTGATTGTGGGGAGCACAGTGCCCAGGGATGTGGCAGAGCCAGGGGACAGTGCTGGAGGGGAATGATCAGTACCCCCAAAATGCCACTCACTGTCTTGTGCTTGTCCCTTTCTGCTGTGATTCAGAAATGCGTTTTCTCTCCTGTTTTTACAGGCTCTTCATAGAGAAGCTGCCGCAGCACCGGGATTACAAAACCGCTGTCATACCCGAAAAGAGGGAGACAGTGAAAGTAAGTAGTAACATTGCCAAGTCTTTAAATGGTGGCTCTCAGAAATGTTTTGGGGTCATCAGCCGTGGGCTTTCGTGGCTCTGGGATGAGTGATCCACACAAATGCTGGGAAGCCTTGGCTTGACCAGGCAGGTCTGACCCCATGGGAGTTATGGTTGGGTGCTTCTTACCCTGTCATCTTGTCCTGGGCTGGCTGTGGTTGACCAGTTTACTTTTCTTTAGCACTGGAGTGTCCTTTCTTTCCTCTTAAACTCTCTGCTTTTTAAACCCCGCATGGCTTTTCCATGCATGGTGGCCAGAAGCCCAATATGGTGGTCCTCAATGGATTTGCCAGGGAATCCTTGGAGATTTCTCACAGCCATAAGAAGCAACCATTCCTCTGCTCAGTATTGACCAGAAAAGCAAAGGACAGCACTGCCAAGGCTCTTGCTCAGTGTTGATGGTGATGCTGGAGCCCCTCTTCTGTGAGGGGGGGCTGAGAGAGTTGGGGGGGTTCAGCCTGGAGAAGAGAAGGCTCCAGGGAGACCTTGTAGCCCCTTGCAGTTCCCCAAGGGGCTCCAGGAAAGCTGGGGAGGGACTCTGGATGAGGGAGGGGAGCCCTAGGAGGAGGGAGAAGGGTTTGACACTGAAAGAGGGGAGATTGAGTTGAGATTTTTGGGAAGAACTTTGCTGTGAGGGTGGTGAGAGCCTGGCCCAGGTTGCCCAGAGAAGCTGTGGCTGCCCCATCCCTGGAGGGGTTCAAGGCCAGGTGGGAGGGGGCTTGGAGCAACCTGGTCTGGTGGGAGGCGTCCCTGCCCAGGGCAGGGGGGGGCACTGGAAGGTCCCTTCCAGCTCTAACCATTCTATGATTTTGGGATGCCTGGCTACACTGTGCCTCTTCGCAGCCTGCCAGCATGAACACACGTGGTGCTGCTCAGCCCTTCTTGCCTCCCAAACAGATGGTTTATAATCTCTGGGTGCTACATTGATTCTTGCATCCATTCAGGTCTTGGTTTTTCTTGCTTTGGGACTATCACACTCTTATGACTCTGTTTCTCCCCTTCAGAAACTGAAAGAAGTAGCCTTCCCCAGAGCTGAAGAGCTCAAGGAGGAGCTATTAAAGAGGTACGCCAAGGACTATGCTAAGTACAAGGAGCAGAAGGTGAGTGAGAAGAGACTGGAGGCCTGTGCTCCCCAGGAGACCCTCAGCCACAAAGGGTTTGGAAGAGGGCAGGTCTCCAGGGCTCCCGGGGTGCTCTGAAGTGTGAAGTCTGTGTACCCCCAGCTTGCAGGGTCCAGCCTTGTCACCTGCAGCTCAGGGCTGTCCCAGTCATGTCTCTGCTGCTGTAGGTGAATCTGTCACAGGCATCCTTCTCGTTGTGCATCTTCTCCTGGAGGCAGCCTGAGCTGGGACTGTTGGTTGTTTTTTTCCCTTTTTCCCAACATAAGGTCTAGGTCTTATGATCCAGAAACTCAGCAGGCAGCTGGAAACAGCATGGTCAAGGACCTGGGGTTCTGTGGGCAAGGCAGCAAACTCCGCGGGCAGTTTTGCTGGGAACAAGTGCAAATTTAGAGATGGGATAGAGTGAAGTCAACCCAGAATTCTGTTTCTGTGGAAGAGGGAGGGTAAGGCAGCAGTTTTACTGCCCTTGTCTGTCTGACTGTCCTGATGGAAGCGCGGATCTCTGGTTTGCAAACTGAAGCTTCCTTGCAGGGAGTGCTGTTTGCTGGGCACCTTTGGCAGAGCCTTTAGAAGTATTCTAAAGAGTGTGGCCAGGAGGTGGAGGGAGGTCGTTCTCCCCCTCTGCTCTGCACTGGGGAGGCCACAACTGGAATCCTGCGTCCAGTTCTGGGCTCCCCAGTTCCAGAGAGACAGGGAACTGCTGGAGAGAGTCCAGCGCAGGGCAACAGAGATGATTCAAGGATTGGAGCATCTCCCTTATGAGGAGAGACTGAAAGAGCTGGGACTCTTTGGTCTGGAGAAGAGAGGGCTGAGGGGAGACCTTATTAATGCCTACAAGTATCTCAAGGGAGGGCTGAGGGAGGAGGGAACCAGACTCTTTTCAGTGGTTCCCAGTGAGAGGACGAGGGGCAACGGGCACAAGTTGGAACATAAAAGGTTCCACTTGAATATGAAGAGAAACTTCTTCACGGTGAGGGTGACAGAGCCCTGGAACAGGCTGCCCAGGGAGGGTGTGGAGTCCCCTTCCTTGGAGATTTTCAAGACCCGCCTGGATGCTCCTGAGTAACATGCTCTGACAAGCTCTGGGCAATCCTGCTTCGGCAGGGGAGTTGGACTAGATGATCTCTATGGTCCCTTCCAACTCTAAAATTCAGTGAAATTCTGGGGTTGCTGAGGGTCTGCGTGCAGAGGCTCCATGTTCTGCCTCGGGGTAGTGCTCCCCTGCCTGCTCTCCCTTAGCACATTTCTCCTTGCAGAAGGCAAAGGAAGAGGAACTTGCACGAAACTTGGCTTTGCAGCAGCAGCTGGAAGAGGAGAGAAATCGAGTAGCCCTGATGAAGCAGCAGCAGGTAGAGCAAGAGCAGTTTAATGCCTTCGAGGAGATGATTCGACGACAAGAGCTGGAGAAGGAGCGTCTAAGGATAGTGCAGGAATTTGGAAAACCAGAGCTGAGTCCTGAATCTCTGGATGGACCCCTCATCCCTGGTGTGGAAAAACCACCGACTGATTTAATCCCAAAGGTTCCGGTCTCTCCAGTTCAACCTGCGAGTCCATCAGCGGGGACTGTCTCATCCAAACCTCCTGTTGTGGACAGATCTTTGAAACCTAGTACTTTGGGAAGCACAGAAAACAGTTAGTACCTCTCACTGCACCCTTCTCCCTTGCTGGGGCTGAGCCAAACACAGCTGAGGAGCTGATTTGTCTGGAAGGCACTTGGAAGGGTCTGCCCATGGCTCCATCCCTTCTGGGGGTCTGGCCTTCCGAGTCACTGGATGTTCTCCCCACTGCCCAGTGAAGGTTTGCAGGGCTGGGGAGAACTGTCTCCCCTTGGGAATCGGCCCCCCATGCTTCTCCAGCCCCACCTCTCTGCTAACCCAGACTCTATTTGGCTTTCCTAGATCCAGATATTTGTTGGGGGTCAGGGGTTTAGTTCCTGGCTAACCAAATTCTTCTCTTCTGCCAAAGATGGCTCCAAAATACTGATTTGGACATTTCCAAATGACTGGTTCTTGACCAGTGACACATCTTACTTTAAGTAACATTTTGTAATTGTCTGTGTTTTCATTTTCTTTAACAAAACACTTGGGTTTGGACACACTGCTAAAGGTCTCTCTCTCCCTCTATGTGTCCCTGTTTTGAAAGAGGTAGTGAGTGTCCTTTATGAAGTATATGAAGTGTCACAGTGACTTCATTTATCTGTGACTGCTGTTCTAAGGGTAGACATTGGAGCAGATAATGTTTCCAGGTTGGATTTTCTCAGTCTGGTCCTTTCAGATGTTGACCTGAGGGAACATTTCTCCAGTGCCCCCGACTCTCCTTGCTCATTGTGCTCCCCTTCTCCCCACAGATGCAAGTATGGACGTCCTTCGCCAGGTCATCGTCCCTAGGGAGCTCTGCCAGAAGTTCCTCCAGCTGGCTGATGCCAACACGGTCCGGGGTGTGGAGACGTGTGGGATCCTCTGTGGTAAGCTGGTAAGGTGACAATCCTCATTAAGGCCTTGGAAGTGGCGCAGGCACCTTTTCTCAAGGTGTGCAATAGCTTTGAGAATCACAGAATCTTCTAGGTTGGAAGGGACCTTAAAGATCATCTTGTCCAACTGTCAACCCAACTGACAAAAATAGACACCCACACAACAAACAAGGAGCATCATCACTAAACCAGACCTCCCAGCACTACATCAACCCGGCTTTTGAACACCTCCAGGGATGGGGCCTCAACCCCCTCCCTGGGCAGCCCATTCCAAGGGCTGAGAACCCTTTCAGTGAAAAAATTTTTCCTAATATCCAGCCTGAACCTCCCCTGGCGTAACTTGAGGCCATTTCCTCTTGTCCTGTCGCCTGTGACTTGAGAAAAGAGACCGACCCCCATCTCTCTACACCCTCCTTTCAGGGAGTTGGAGAGAGCAATAAGGCTCAAGGACCCTGTTATTTTTTCCACGGGAGGCTGTAGTGCAGTTTCACTGAGCACTAGGGTTTCGTGTGAGTGTTAAGGATGATCCACTGCTCCTTCTCCTCCCTTTCACATTCAGATTTTCTCACACTGAAGGAGGTGCTGGTCACCGAGTCCCTGTGGGTATTTGGCTTCCTCTCTCCTGTTGCTGACTCTCTGCTGGTACCAGCGAGCACTCCCACATTGCCAGTGACAGGCAGCTCTGGTGACTTGTCCTTTAGGTACCAGCAGGACCGAGGTGTCCCAGCTGTGAAGTAAGACCCACCCCAAGACAAGGTTGCACAAACACCACCTGGAGACAGTTAGTTCTCCCCCCAGAGAGTTTACGTGCAACAGGTTTCCACTGGTAGTGGGAACTGGAAGCTGGTGAGGGGGCTGGAGCACAAGGAGAAGGGTCTGGAGAACTTCTGAGGGAGCTAGGGGTGTTGAGCCTGGAGAAAAGGAGGCTGAGGGGAGACCTTCTGGCTCTCTCCAACTCCCTGAAAGGAGGGTGTAGCCAGGGAGGGTCGGTCTCTTCTCCCAAGGAACAGGCCATGGGACAAGAGGAAACAGCCTCAAGTTGCCCCAGGGGAGGTTGAGGTTGGATATTAGAAAAAATTTAGACACTGAAAGGGTCATCAAGCCTTGGAATGCGCTGCCCAGGGAAGTGTTCAAAAGCTGGGCTGACATGGTGCTGGGGGACATGGTTTAGTGATGTTTTTTTTTTGTCAGAGTTAGGTTGATGGTTGGACTAGAAGATCTTGCAGGTTTCATCCAACCTAGAGGATTCTGTGATTCTATGGTAGCTCCTGCCTGTCTCCCCCGAGCCATTTGGGGCTGCTCTGCTTGCAGAAGTTTGTTTGGAGATGAAGTTGTTTGATGTAGCAGCTTTCTGCAATCCAGCTGCTTCCAGACACTTGGTGATTATTGAATTATGAGGCATCATCTCCCAGTGAGTTGAGAGATCTGCTCTGGTGGGTGTCCAGGACTTTTCTGAGCTCTTGTGGGTGTTCTGAACAGCAGAGAAAATTAAATAGAAAGCCGCGGGTTGTGCTCAGACTCAGAAAATCCTGCGACTCCTTTGTCAGTAACTTGCAGTTACCATTTGTGTGACCTGTAAATGGACGGTAGATCATAGAATCATAGAATGGTCTAGGTTAGAAGAGACCCTTGGGATCATCGAGTCCAACCATCTCCCCTACTCTACAAAGTCCTCCCCTACACCATGTCCCTCAGCACTGCATCTAAACGGCCCTTAAACACAGCCAGGGATGGGGACTCCACCCCCTCCCTGGGCAGCCTGTTCCAATGCCCGACCACTCTTTGGGTGAAAAATTCCTTCCTAATGTTCAATCTAAACCTCCCCTGTTGGAGCTTGAAGCCGTTCCCTCTCGTTCTGTCACTAATTACCTGTGAGAAGAGACCAGCACCAACCTCTCTACAGTGTCCTTTCAAGTAGTTGTAGAGAGTGATGAGGTCTCCCCTCAGCCTCCTCTTCCTCACACTAAACAGCCCCAGCTCCTTCAGCCGCTCTTCATATGATTTGTCTTCTAGGCCCTTCACCAGCTTCGTTGCCCTCCTCTGCACTCGCTCCAGCACCTCGAGATCTCTCTTGGATTGAGGTGCCCAAAACTGGACACAACACTCCAGGTGTGGCCTCACCACTGCTGAGTACAGGGGCACAATCACCTCCCTGCTTCTGCTGGTCACACTATTTTTGATACAAGCCAGGATGCCATTGGCTTTCTTGCCCCCCTGGGCACAGGCCGGCTCATATTCAGCCGCTTGTCACCTAGAACCCCCAGGGCTCTTTCCTCCAGGCACCTCCAGCCACACTTCCCCCAGCCTGTGGTGCTGCAGGGGGTTGGTGTGGCCCAAGTGCAGGACCTGGCACTTGCCCTTGTTGAAACTCATTCTATTGGCATTGGCCCAGTGATCCAATCTATCTAGGTCCCTCTGTAGGGCTTCCCTATCCTCCTGGGAGTCACCACTCCTGCTTAACTTGGTGTCATCTGCAAACTTGCTGATGATACACCCTATGTCCTTATCCAGATCATCAATAAAGACGTTGAACAGAAATGGTCCCAACACTGAGCCCTGAGGCACACCACTTGGGACCGGCCGCCAGCAGGACGTACATCCATTGAGCACACATCCACAGATGCATCCGTGGGCTTTTTTCCAGACCTGCTGTTCCCCTGGCTGGGCCCCCGAGTGATGGATGCAGAAGTACAGCGTTCCCAAAGCTTAGGAAATTACCTCTGCACCAGCGGGCGGCAGCAGCAGCGTTCCCTGCCTGGGGGGGTGTCCGGTGGGTAACAGCCTCCCTGTGCTGCCTTGCAGATGAGGAACGAGTTCACCATCACCCACGTCATCGTTCCCAAGCAGCACGGAGGCCCCGATTATTGCAACACGGAGAATGAGGAGGAGCTCTTCATGATCCAGGATCAGCTCAGCCTTGTTACGTTAGGCTGGATCCACGTGAGTCTCTCGTTCCTGGTTTGCTTCCTGACTGGTCTTGCCTTCATCCCAGAGGGAAAGGTGTGTGCGGAGCAGGGCTGGGGGAGCAGAATCACAGAATCTTCTAGGTTGGAAGGGACCTTAAAGATCATCTTGTCCAACCGTCAACCTCACTGACAAAAATAGACACCCACACAACAAACAAGAAGCATCACCATCACTAAACCAGACCTCCCAGCACAACATCAACCCATCTTTTGAACACCTCCAGGGATGGTGCCTCAACCACCTCCCTGGGCAGCCCATTCCAAGGCTTGATAACCCTTTCAGTGAAAAAATTTTTCCTAATATCCAGCCTGAACCTCCCCTGGTGCAACTTGAGGCCATTTCCTCTTGTCCCGTCGCCTGTGACTTGAGAAAAGAGACCGACCCCCCCCTGGCTACCCCCTTCTTTCAGGGAGTTGTAGAGAGCAATAAGGTCTCCCCTCAGCCTCCTCTTCTCCAGGCTGAATTCACTGGAGGAGCTGCTGTGGAGCAGACAGGTTGGATTCTCCCTCTGGATTCTGGATCCTCGGGTTGGATTTCTCCCTCTGGTGCAGTCTCAGCCACTACTCATGCTGCCGGAGAAACCCAGGCCTGTTTTAAGTCTGGGTCCCTTCCTAAAGCATCGGGCCCTTTGAGAGTGGGCTACTGGGCATGAAGCTGATGCTTCCCCCGGCTAAAAGCTGACTCCAGAGGCACCGTGGGGGCTCCCCGAGCTCCCCCTGTCAGTGCAGGCTCTCTCCTTTGATGCCTCCCCGTAGTAGCGCTGCTTTTAGCAGCCAGCTGTGTGCTGCTCTGCCACGGGATGTGCCAGTCCCAGATTCCTCCGCTGGCTGCGGCGCTGCCCCGCTGCCTGTCCCCGCGGAGCCTTTGGCAGTCGGATGGGAGCCAAGGAAAACGTTTGGTGCTGCTGAGTAATCTCTCGAAAGCAGCAGCTGCCTCGCAGGCTTTGACAAATAAATGCCTGCTGCCTGTGCCTGATCCCTGCGGGGTGTCTGCTTTTGGTGTTAACTCTTCAGTGACGGCCCGGCCACAGCCAGGGACCCTCAAGGATCCCTTAGACCTTTCTGGCTGCTCTTGGCGACAAAAGCTTAACGAGGAAAAGGGGAAAGACCTTTCAGCAAGAGCTGGGCTGTGAAATGTAGCCGTCAGCTGGAGTTTGGGTAGGGTGGTGGTTGTCTGTGATCGTACAGCCCTTGGCCATCTGGGTGGAATGTGATATCTCCAAGTGCCTTGGCAGTACCTTAGGAGCCTGGTGATGCTGTGTCCCAGGGGTGCCTGCACTTCAGAAACGTGGGATGTGGCCTGCAGGGTGCCATGAATGAGAACAGGGACAGTGTCGTGCCTGAAAGTGTGACTTTCCATGCGATATGGCCAGAAATGTAGAGCTTCTCCTGTATTTATTCCAAATGGAAGAGAGGAGCAGATGTTTTGGGGCAATCCAAAGCCGTTTTCAGTGTGCAAGCTTGTTCTCTGTGCCGTCCAAGGAGCTTCTCTGTTACAACCTTTCCTTGGCAGACGCTGTCCCTTTGGACTAGCCCTCCAACCCTGCTCTAACATCCTCTCTCTGATGTTTCCTTGTGTCCCAGACTCACCCCACGCAGACGGCCTTTCTCTCCAGCGTCGACCTGCACACGCACTGCTCCTACCAGATGATGCTGCCAGAGTCCATCGCTATCGTGTGCTCTCCGAAATACCAGGAGTAAGTATGGATGTAGGGAAGGCCTTTCCCTCGGCTTGTGGTGCCCAACCAAAAGGTCTGGCCCCTTCAGAAGGTGTTGAAGTGCTGTTCATTGCCACCTTTCCTCTGTGGGATTCCTGGTGTGGAATAAAACGTCAAGTCACGCAATGAAAGCTTTATCAAAAGAGGCTGGAAGAGCATGTGTGATTTGACAGCTCTTCTGAGCTGGTTTGGGGGGGGATCATATCTGGGCTGTGGTTGCCCACCCATGAAATGAGGGTCTGTGGCCACAGACCTGGGGAGGGGAGTGTCCCACAGCGTGTGTCTGCTCTCTCTCGAGTCGAGCGGCCTCGAGCTCTTCAGAACCAGGAGGAGGTGCTTCTATTTGCAGAGGCTTGAGCTACACAGACTTTGTGTTTATTTGCTCTAGGACAGGATTTTTCAAGCTGACGGAGCACGGCCTGGAGGAGATCTCTTCCTGCCGGCAGAAAGGATTCCACCCCCACGCCAAAGACCCCCCTCTCTTCACTGTAAGTCACCCCAGGAGGCAGCGGGGGCTGTGGTTGGCACGTTGGACTCTTCACTTGATTTTATAGCTGTGACCCAGGACGGGAGGGTCAGCCTGGCAGGGGATTGTCTCTTCCTAGAGTTGAGATGCAAAAGCCTTCTGAGTTGTTAGCACGTGGTGGAGGTGGGATGCAGAGCACTTCTCTGCAGAAACAGGGCAAGGCAGCAGCAAAAGGGAAGTCATTCAAGGGAAGTCATTCTGCCCCTCTACTCTGCACTGGTGAGGCCACAGCTGGAATCCTGCGTCCAGTTCTGGGCTCCCCAGTTCAAGAGAGACAGGGAACTGCTGGAGAGAGTCCAGCGAAGGGCAACAAAGATGATTCAAGGATTGAGCATCTCCCTTATGAGGAGAGACTGAGAGAGCTGGGACTCTTTAGGCTGGAGAAGAGAAGGCTGAGGGGAGACCTTATCAATGCCTACAAGTGTCTCAAGGGAGGGTTGAAGGAGGAAGGAACCAGACTCTTTTCAGTGGTTCCCAGTGAGAGGACGAGGGGCAATGGGCACAAGTTAGAACATAAAGGGTTCCACTTGAATATGAGGAGAAACTTCTTCACAGTGAGGGTGACAGAGCCCTGGAACAGGCTGCCCAGGGAGGGTGTGGAGTCCCCTTCTTTGGAGATCTTCAAGCCCCACCTGGATGCTCCTGAGTAACATGCTCTGACAAGCTCTAGGCAATCCTGCTTTAGCAGGGGAGTTGGACTAGATGATCTCTATGGTCCCTTCCAACTCTAAAAATTCAGTGAAATTCAGTGAAAATTCAGTGAAAAGGCCTGTTTTTGATTGAGAGAGAGAGATTTATACTTGTGTCCTGCCATGGCTGGTGTGTGGCACTGGACAGAGCACTAGATTTTGGTCCGAGAGGGCTGTTCTGTGTGGGAGGCTGGGTGCAGGTTGTGTGAGGAGGCTCACCTGAGCTGGGGGAACATCTCAATAACCTCCTGTCTGCCCTTTCTCTCCCCTTCTCTTCCAGACCTGCAGTCATGTGTCAGTAGTGGAGAGAGACGTGGTCCTGATCGATCTCCGATAGGCCTCTTGCCTTAACCGTTTACAGAAAACCATCTACCTTCCTTCTAGGCCTAAGGAAATGTGTTTTTTTCCTCCTGTAGCAGATGATTTCTACCGTGTAGTGATTGATCCTTCCCCTTCCTCCCCCAACCATCGCGGTGAAATCGGTGCCCTGACCTCAGTGGGAGCTCGTGAAGCCTCGGTGCCCGGCGTTGGGCTGGTGAAGTGGTGCTGAGGTTCAGGGTGTGGGGAAAAGCTAACTGGAAATTCGAAAACCAGAAGCTAACACTAAAGCAATTGTTTTAATACTCTAATCTATGGCTTGAACGGCTTCTTGGGGGGGGGTGTTCCCCTGTGATTTGCTGCAACCACGAGGTGTGGAAACCTCTTCAAGTGCTTTCCAAAGTGGGACTTGGCCCAAATTAGTCTGTGCTTTGTTTTGCCTCCCTGGGTTGCTGTGGTCTTGGCGCAGCGGCTGGAGTGGATAAATCTTTGCTATAATTTCAAATTAAACCTTCCTAACCCCTCTCACGAGCTCAGCACCGCTGAGCCGGAGCGAGTCCTGCTCCCTGGTACTCAGGTCTTTGCCCGCTGAGGTAGGAAGGGGCCCAACCTCCTTGTTTCAGTGTTGTGGGGGAGAAGGTGCCTGGATGGGGCACTGCCCTGCACAAGCTGCTCCATTCCAGCGGTGGGGAGGGATGTCTGGTTATTTTATTTCTTTTCCTGGTTCGGAAAAGCCCTCGGGCTGCCCAGCGAGGGCTGGGGTTTGACTTGTTGCTGGTGGAGGAGGCTCTGGGTCGCTTGGCTTCAGCGCTGCGGTGTGAAGGCTCTGCAAGGCCATCTCCTCTCTGGGAAGGGGCTCCAGCAGCTTGTGCCACTTCAGTCCTTGAGGATGACCACCCCCAACCACCTCCGCGCTTCTCCGAGCAGTGTGAAGTCTGTCCTTGCCAAAACCACGCGCTCCGTGACGTCACCGTTACGCGGTACCAGCCAGGGACCTCTTCCCAATCGCTGCTGCTCCTCCTCTTCCTCCTCCTCGGATGCTGAGCAGCAATTTTCCTTCCCTGCACTTCCACCCTCGCTCCTGCCGAGGCTGGAGGGGAAGAAGCAGCGTTGAAAGGTGGAGGACATCTGGCCTCGAAGGGCTGAGCGTGGTCCTGGCATCTCCACATCCTCGGGGGGGATGCTGTGACGCTCAGCATGTGGCCCTGGAGTCGCCTTCCCCCCTGGCGTGCGAACACACGTGTTGTGTGTGTCGTGTCCGTGTGCTCCCCCATGCAAACTCCTTTGGTGTACAGTCGAACACGGATGGATTGAATGATCTTGGCTGGGTTTCTTTTGCCACTTGTGTTCTTCCAGCTCTCTCGGGGGGGGTTGGAGGGGTCCGGCGGGGCTGAGAGCGGGGAGGGAATCCAGTTATTTCGGGCTTGTGTTTTATTTGGAGGGAATACCTTTATTTAGGGCTTGTGTTTTATTTGGAGGGAATCTGTTTATTTAGGGCTTGTGTTTTATTTGCACCAGCCGCCTCCCTGACTCCTGGGTGACAAAGAGCTGCTGCCATTGTTTTTGCAGTCAGTTTTGGAAAACAGGAGGAGGGAAGGAAGGTGACTTCTGGGCATTGGTGGGAATGAACTTTCAGACCTAATTTATCCAGACCGTGCTCTGGGGTGGGTTTTGCAGCGCGAGGCAGAAGGGAGCACGCTGTGGGGACACGAGGGGTGACAGCCCGTCTCCCAAAGCAGGGATTCCTCCAAACGGACAGTGGGTATCACAAGGAATCACAGAATCATAGAATTTTCCAGGCTGGAAGGGACCTCCAAAGGCCATCTAGTCCCACCCCCCGCAGTCAGCAGGGACACCCCCAACTAGACCAGGTTGCCCAGGGCCTCGTCGAGCCTCCCCTTGAATATGTCCAGGGATGGGGCCTCAACCACCTCCCTGGGCAGCCTGTTCCAGTGCTCCACCACCCTCCCAGTGAAGAACCTCATCTCCAGTCTAAATCTGTTCCCCTCCAGCTTGAAGCCATTGCCCCTTGTCCTGTCACTGCAGGCCTTTCTAAACAGGCTCTCCCCAGCCTTCCTGTAGGCTCCCCTCAGGTACTGGAAGGCTGCTATTAGGTCTCCCCGGAGCCTCCTCTTCTCCAGGCTGAACAACCCCAGCTCCCTCAGCCTGTCC
The DNA here is from genome assembly GCF_001431845.1 of Calidris pugnax. NCBI lineage: Eukaryota > Metazoa > Chordata > Aves > Charadriiformes > Scolopacidae > Calidris > Calidris pugnax. Next base: position 411,463 of record NW_015090867.1, on the reverse strand, counting down.
TCGTAGCAGAGGTGCTCCATCCCCCTCATCATCCTCGTGACCCTCCTCTGGACCCTCTCCATCAGGTCCATGTCCTTCTTATTTTGAGGGCTCCAGACCTGCACACAATACTCCAGGTGAGGTCTCACCAGAGCAGAGTAAAGTGGCAGAATCCCCTCTCTGGCCCTGCTGGCAACGCAGCTTTTGATGCAGCCCAGGATGGGATTGGCCTTCTGGGAATTTATCTCCCCGTCCCCGAAGGTCTCAGCTTTGAGCTGCCCCAGTATTATGCAGCCCAGGATGGGATTGGCCTTCTGGCAATTTATCTCCCCGTCCCTGAAGGTCTCAGCTTTGAGCTGCCCTGGTATGGAGCAGAGAGCAACCCCCTGCGCCGTTCCGAAATTGTCCCAGTGACCGACAAACCCTCCTGGGGAATTCCTCACCTCCCTCCCGGCGCGGCCGTACGCGAGGGCTGCGACTCACGTCAGCACCCAGCTGCTGCCCGGCCCCGCTCTCCCAGCCGCCGGCTTTTTAATCGCATTTTTTTCACTTAAAAATCCCTGAGTCATCAATTTGTGCGGCGGGGTGAACGCTTGATGTCCTGGCCCTGTGTCCCGTTACCCCACCCTGCCTGGTCCCCCTGCACCAGATGTGACTGGTCTCTCTTAAAATGACTCAAATCGGGGCTGGATGCCGGGGGAGCGAAGCCCTAACAAAAAACACACTTTGCGGGAGAGGTCTATTTTTGGGGGTTGGGTGTTTGGGGGGTTTCCTGCAGGCGGGGAAGCCATCCTTATCTCTGCCCTCAGGGGTGGGAATGGACCCAAATCCCTGCCCGAGCTCTGGTGGCCGCTCGGTCCGTCCTCGGCGGCGGCCAACGAGGTTTAAAGCGCGAACGTTCCCCTTATAGGGAGGTGCTGAGTCCCGGGGTTTTGAAATCCCACAGCAAAGTGGGGGTTGCCCCCCTCCCCGTCCCGCAGCCCTCGCCGGTGCCGGGGGATGCCTGGCGTTCCTGCCAGCATCCCGGAGCCACGGCCACCCTCCCCAGAGCCGGCGGCTGGATTGGCTGCCGTGGCCCAACCTTTCCTTTTTAGGCTGCTTCTGCTCCAGCTCGGGGCTTTGCCGCCACCGTCCCAGCTTCAAACTGGTCCCATCAAGGCTTTGCCGGCCCCGCTGGCCACCGTGCCCTGGGATGGGGCATTTTGGGAATCCAGCAGGGATGGGGAGCTGGGGGGTGATCCCTCCACCCCGTCCCCAGCAAACACCAGGGATGGGGAAGCCATGGGGTTTGGGGCTGGGGGTGGCACCCCCCCCCCAGTTTGCACCAGCCCAGGGTTTGGGGGTGTCTCCAGGGCTTTGGGCACAGTCCCCTCCACCCTGGGGTGGGGAAGGGGCCAGGGTCCCGTCACCAACACCATGGAGACCCCAGCACGGCTGTCCTCTCTCCATGGGGGGCTCTCCCTCCATCCAACCCCCTTTCCTCCCCCCCTCTGCTGGGTTTGGGGTTAATTTTTTTTTTTTTTTCATTTTTTATTTTTTTATTTTTTTTTCGGCATGTCATATATGGCAACCTTTTGCCTCGGTGACCTCATGTTTGGCCTCGGACCAAGGGAACGGAGCTGGGACTCGAGGAGGCAGCAGGTCCCCGGGGCGGGCGGTGGGGACACCAAGTGCACGGCCAGGGGACACCTCCAGCCAAGGGGACACCTCCTGCCTGGACACCCCCCTGGAAGGAGGGGGGGTCACGGGGGCAGGGACCTTGGATGGGGACCTCGTTGGAGGTGGGAGTGGGCTGGCCGTGCTGGGGTGACACCGTGTCCCCATCCTGCCCCATGGGGTGACACCATGTCTCCATCCTGACACCGTGTCCCCATCCTGCCCCATGGGGGTGACACTGTGTCCCCCTCCTGCCCCACAGGGTGACACCGTGTCCCCATCCTGACACCATGTCCCCATCCTGCCCCACAGGGTGACACCGTGTCCCCATCCTTCCCCATGGGGGTGACACCGTGTCCCCATCCTGCCCCCATGTCCCCATCCTGCCCCATGGGGTGACACCATGTCCCCATCCTGCCCCGTGGGGGTGACACCGTGTCCCCATCCTGCCCCACGGGGTGACACTGTGTCCCCATCCTGACACCATGTCCCCATCCTGCCCCATGGGGGTGACACTGTGTCCCCCTCCTGCCCCACAGGGTGACACCGTGTCCCCATCCTGACACCATGTCCCCATCCTGCCCCATGGGGGTGACACCGTGTCCCCATCCTGCCCCGTGGGGGTGACACTGCGTCCCCATCCTGCCCACGTGCTGGGGTGACACCGTGTCCCCATCGTGCCCCGTGGGGTGACACCGTGTCCCCATCCTGACACCGTGTCCCCATCCTGCCCCATGGGGTGACACCGTGTCTCCATCCTGACACCGTGTCCCCATCCTGCCCCATGGGGTGACACCATGTCTCCATCCTGACACCGTGTCCCCATCCTGCCCCATGGGGGTGACACTGTGTCCCCCTCCTGCCCCACAGGGTGACACCGTGTCCCCATCCTGACACCATGTCCCCATCCTGCCCCACAGGGTGACACCGTGTCCCCATCCTTCCCCATGGGGGTGACACCGTGTCCCCATCCTGCCCCCATGTCCCCATCCTGCCCCATGGGGTGACACCATGTCCCCATCCTGCCCCGTGGGGGTGACACCGTGTCCCCATCCTGCCCCCGTGTCCCCATCCTGCCCCATGGGGTGACACCATGTCCCCATCCTGCCCCGCAGGGTGACACCGTGTCCCCATCCTGCCTTGGGGGGTGACATACACCATGTCCCCATCCTGCCCCGTGGGGTGACACCGTGTCCCCATCCTCCCCTGGGGGGTGACACCGTGTCCCCATCCTGCCCAATGGGGGTGACACTGTGTCCCCATCCTCCCCTGCGGGGTGACACCGTGTCCCCACCCTGCCCCATGGCGGTAACACCTGGAGTCCCCTCCCTCCCTCTGGGGACAAGGGGGACACCATGTCCCCATCCTGCCCCGTGGGGGTGACACCTGGAGTCCCCTCCCTCCCTGTGGGGACGAGGGGGACACCGGGAGTCTTGGGTCCCTTCTGGTGGTGGTGGGACCCTGCAGCTCCTGGTCCTTCTTGCTGCAGTGGCACCTCAACGTCCCTGCCCCAGCACAACTCGGGACCTCACACAGCAGGAGCCAGCCCGTGCCTCAGTTTCCCCATCTGCACCCCGAGTCCCTGCACCTCTGGGTGGTGGCTTTGGGGCGTCTCTTCCTGCCTCCCCCCTGCCCCGGGGGCTCGGGGAGAGTCCCCAACGCGGGACCATTGCCCTTAAAAAGGCAGCTGGGATTTTGGCAGCTGCTGGTTGGCCTCTGCCAGGGCCACGGGCTGCTGGGGCTCTGTCACTGCCTGCCAAGGCTGCAGCCACAGGCCCAGGGGTGGCTCAGCACCCCCCCAGGCTGCATTTGGGCTGGGGGGGGACCAGGGCACAGCACCCCCCATCACCCTTTGGGGGGTCTGGGCTCATCCTGCCTCAAAATCCCCCCAGGTAGGGGGTAAGAGCACCCACGGGGCAGGGCTGGGCTTTGGATCCAAGGGCCGACTCTGGCCCTGCTTGAGCTGAGGATTTGGAGGACGAGGGGCCCAAAAATAGGGGTGGAGAGAAAAGAAAACCCTCAGGGAGAGACATCCCGAAGGTGCCGGATGCTGGGGAGACATGGAGGACCCGGGAGGAAGCGATGCACCAACCCAGTGAGCTTCCAGCATCTGGGAGATGCCAAATTCCCATCCCGGCTCCGGGGTGTCCCCCCGGGGGCAGAGCCCCGACACCCACCTCCCCCCAGGGGGGGTTTCTCCACATTCTCCCCAGGAACCGGAGCCGCTTCCACCTCCTTTTTGCCGAAACCGTCACTTATAAGGACTTGTGTCTCACTTGTTTATCGGGAGCGGAGCATAAAAGGAACAGACTCCCAAATGGGATGTTGCCTCCCAAGCATCCCCACATACATTTTTTTTCTTACAATAATTAACCGCGCTGGGTCCTACCATCAGCCCAAGGTCAATTTAATGAAATAAAACACCTTATATGGCCATATGGCTAACACACCATCACTTAGCCTATTTAGGGTCTTTGTTTAGAGAGGATCCGCCTCTGAGGTTCCTCGGGCTCGCTGGTATTTATACCAAAGGCGCGTCGGGACTGGGTCCCAGAGGAAAGCTTTCGCGTCCGCGGTGAGTACAGCCCGGCCCCGGCTCCCCTTTTTCCTTGCAGGAAAGTGGGGAAAGGAAAAAACCCCCCAGGGAGGCGTTTGGGGGGTGCCCCCAAACATTTATGGGGTGGCCCCGGCTCCGTTCACACGGCAGGGGGGCCGGGGGTTGCCAAACCCCAGCAGGACCCCACAGCCTGGGGGGCTTCCGTGGAGGCGATGAGCTGGGCTGCGGCCAAAGAGGGTCGTGCTCTTCCAGAAATCCCTGCGATTTGGGTTTTTTTGGTTGTTGGTTTTTTTTATTATTATTTTTTGGGCTCCCGTGAGGTTTTCGTCTGCTTTCCTCTGGATTTTAGAAGCGCTTCCACCGGCAGAGGGGGGCACCCTCCGGGAAGGGCTATATATTTTATTTTTTTTTCCCATTTTTGGGAAAGGAGGTGAGGGTATCACTTCCTTCCCCCTGCCCGCTCGGGGGGCACCAGCCAGGGACGGCGACGCCGGATCTCCCCGGCCAAGCACGGGCAGGAGGCTTTGGCACTTATTTGGGGCACCGGCTGGTGAAGGATGGAGACCCAACATCGGCCACCGAGCAGCACCCATGGGGTTGGGCATCACCCCGCTCCCAGCATCGCCCCACCGGGGCTGGACCTGATGGCCACCCCTTGTGGTGGCCCATGGAGGACTTTGTGGGGCCACGCATCCCCAAGGAGACTCTGACACCCAAAGCTGGACGTGGTGGCGCGGCGTAACCTTCTCCCCAGCCCTCCTTTAACGTTCTCTCCCCCCTCCTCCCCCCCAGCTTTTTCCCCCAGGTCCCCCTGAACGCCAACCGCTCCCGGCCCCACCATGTGCGAGGAGGAGACCACCGCCCTGGTCTGCGACAACGGCTCCGGCCTCTGCAAAGCCGGTTTCGCCGGCGACGATGCCCCCCGCGCCGTCTTCCCCTCCATCGTGGGGCGGCCCCGGCACCAGGTGGGTACCTCGGGTTGGGGAGCAGCAGCCCCAAGTCATCCCCCATCCCACCCCCCCAGCTTTAATCAGTGCAATGAGGCTAACAAGGCCATCCCTCTCGCCGGCGTTAGGGTGTCATGGTAGGCATGGGGCAGAAAGACAGCTACGTGGGCGACGAGGCGCAGAGCAAGAGGGGTATCCTCACGCTCAAGTACCCCATCGAGCACGGCATCATCACCAACTGGGATGACATGGAGAAGGTGAGACACACCCCCCCCGACCCGGGATGGGGAGCGGGTGCGGGTCCCGGCTTCACTTTGGGGTCAAACCTTCCCTTTTCCTTCTTTGCCCGCCGTAGATCTGGCACCACTCCTTCTACAACGAGCTGCGCGTGGCCCCCGAGGAGCACCCCACCCTGCTCACCGAGGCACCCCTCAACCCCAAAGCCAACCGGGAGAAGATGACCCAGGTACGGCACCGCGGGGTCCCCAGAGATGGGACGGACCCTCCAAAACCACAGGAGGGTGGGGAATTTGGGGGTTCAGTGAGCCAAGAGGGGCCGGTGGGGGGCGGAGGAGTGGGTGGTGGGGTGAAGCTGGGGGGCTTTAGGAAGGGCATTCGTGGATGGACCCATGGGGTTTGCCACGCCATGCGCTGACCCATGGTTTCTCCATGAAACGACTCATGGTTCCATGCGATTTACTGCCCCACATGGTGCCCCACGGGTGGTTCTGCGTGATGCCTCGACCCACATGTCCATGGGATGCAATGATCCACCTACTTTTCCACGCCATGCAACGATCCCCACGTTATGCCCTGCAAAGCTCTGACCCCATCCCTCCAGGAAGGCCCCCATGGGATGGGGTGGGATGTACCCCCACGCTCCCCCCTGACCCTCTGCCCCTCTCACTCTCCCTCCCAGATCATGTTTGAAACCTTTAACGTCCCCGCCATGTACGTCGCCATCCAAGCCGTCCTCTCCCTCTACGCTTCTGGCCGCACAACTGGTGAGTAGGACACGCAGCATCTACCACCCGGGGTCCATCCATGGTGGGGAAGGGACCAAGCTGGTTTCAAACCCCCTCCCTCACCTTCCTTCCCCCTTCCCAGGCATCGTCCTCGACTCCGGGGACGGCGTCACCCACAACGTGCCCATCTACGAGGGCTACGCTCTGCCCCACGCCATCATGCGTCTCGACTTGGCCGGCCGCGACCTCACCGACTACCTCATGAAGATCCTCACCGAGAGGGGCTACTCCTTCGTCACCACCGGTACGGGGCCGGGGAGGGAGGTGTGGGGTGATGGGGGGCACCCCACGGTGCTGCCGCGGCACCGGGTTGAGCCTGTTTGCCATGGTCTCCCGTAGCCGAGCGGGAAATTGTGCGCGACATCAAGGAGAAGCTCTGCTACGTGGCCCTGGACTTCGAGAACGAGATGGCCACCGCCGCCTCCTCCTCCTCGCTGGAGAAGAGCTACGAGCTCCCTGACGGGCAGGTCATCACCATCGGGAACGAGCGTTTCCGCTGCCCTGAGACCCTCTTCCAACCTTCCTTCATCGGTGAGCCCACCCCCAGCTGTCCTGGCTGGCCCCTAGGTGGTTGCCCCCCATCCCCACCACCAGCCAACCAGGTCCCATGGGTGCCCCACAGAGGTGTTTTGCATCCCCTCAAGCGCTTTGCACCCCAAATGGGGGAGGGACAAAGCCATAGGTGACCCCGTGGCTCTTTTGTGGAGCCCTGAGGAGGCATGGGTGGGGGTCAGGGTGCTGACACCTCCCTTCCACCCCAGGCATGGAGTCCGCCGGGATCCATGAGACGACCTACAACTCCATCATGAAGTGCGACATCGACATCCGCAAGGACCTCTACGCCAACAACGTGTTGTCCGGGGGCACCACCATGTACCCCGGCATCGCCGACCGCATGCAGAAGGAAATCACGGCGCTGGCTCCCAGCACCATGAAGATCAAAGTAGGTGGTGGTGGTGGTGGTGGGGCAAAACCATGGTCACCAACACCCCAGACCCTCTCCTAGTGGAGGTTTTGGGGTGGTGTTGGTGGGGAACCAGGGGGTGCATCCTAACGGCTCGTGTCTCGGCAGATCATCGCCCCGCCAGAGCGGAAGTACTCGGTGTGGATCGGTGGCTCCATCCTGGCGTCCCTCTCCACCTTCCAGCAGATGTGGATCAGCAAACCCGAGTACGACGAGGCCGGACCTTCCATCGTCCACCGAAAATGCTTCTAAGCCCCCCTCCCCACCCCGTGGTGGCCCCCCATGCCTGGCCTGGGGTGTCACGCTCCTCCTCGGTCCCTGCTGCTCCTCCCCGCCACCCACTGCGCATTAAAGCCTTTTCTCCAGTCTCTGCCCCTTTTCTGGAGGGTCGTGGGGTGAGGGATGGGGAAGTCCTGACCTCAAGTTGGTGCCCCCGATGTCATGTTGGCAGAAGGAAATCACGGCGCTGGCTCCCAGCACCATGAAGATCAAAGTAGGTGGTGGTGGTGGTGGTGGGGCAAAACCATGGTCACCAACACCCCAGACCCTCTCCTAGTGGAGGTTTTGGGGTGGTGTTGGTGGGGAACCAGGGGGTGCATCCTAACGGCTCGTGTCTCGGCAGATCATCGCCCCGCCAGAGCGGAAGTACTCGGTGTGGATCGGTGGCTCCATCCTGGCGTCCCTCTCCACCTTCCAGCAGATGTGGATCAGCAAACCCGAGTACGACGAGGCCGGACCTTCCATCGTCCACCGAAAATGCTTCTAAGCCCCCCTCCCCACCCCGTGGTGGCCCCCCATGCCTGGCCTGGGGTGTCACGCTCCTCCTCGGTCCCTGCTGCTCCTCCCCGCCACCCACTGCGCATTAAAGCCTTTTCTCCAGTCTCTGCCCCTTTTCTGGGAGATTTTGGGGTGGTGGGGGGTGGGAGGGTTT
>NW_015090867.1:402514-403394 GCF_001431845.1 Calidris pugnax | reverse complement strand
GGGTCATGGGGTGAGGGAGGGGGAAGTCCTGACCTCACGTTGGTGCCCCCGATGTCATGTTGATGCCTTTGACTCTGCCTTGATGCCCCCAAGCCCATGTCAATACCTTTGACCCCGTGTCGGTACCCCTAACCCCATGGTGATGCCCCCAACCCTGTGTCAATGCCCTTGACCCCATGTTGGTGCCCCCATTGTTGTGTTGGTGCCCCCTGTCCCCATGTTCATACCCTTGTTGGTGCCCCCCATGTCACACTGATGCCCTCAACTCCACGCTGATGCCCTTTGCCTCATGTTCGTGCCCCCAACCCTCTGTTGATGTCCCCAACCCCGTGTCAATGCTCTTGACCCCATGTTGGTACCCTTGATCCTGGGTCAATGTTCTTGACCCCGTGCTGGTGCCCCCAACTCTGTGTTGATTCCCCTAACCCCATGTCGGTGCCCCCACCCCTCTGTTGATGTCCCCAACCTCATCTCAATGCTCTTGACCCCATGTTGGTGCCCCCAACCTTGTATCAATATTCTTGACCTGGTGTTGGTGCCCTCAACCCCGTGTTGGTCCCCACACCCCTCTGTTGATATCTCCAACCCCATGTCAATGCTCTTGACCCTGTGTTGGTACCCCTGATCCTGGGTCAATGTTCTTGACCCCGTGCTGGTGCCTCCACCCCTCTGTTGATGTCCCCAACCCCATGTCAATGCTCTTGACCCTGTGTTGGTGCCCCCAGCCCTGTGTCAATATTCTTGACCCCATGTTGGTGCTCTTACCCCTCTGTTGATGTCCCCAACCCCATGTCAATGCTCTTGACCCCACGTTGGTGTCTCCAACCCTGCGTTGGTGCCCTTGACCCTGTGTTGGTGTCCCCAACCCCACACTGGGTAC
>NW_015090867.1:401694-401991 GCF_001431845.1 Calidris pugnax | reverse complement strand
AATTGGGGAGGGGGGCAGGTTGAAGCCTCTCGGGGTCTGATTTAATGACTGTAATTAATTATTCTCGCTGCCCAAATGGGGAGGGGGGGTGGAGGGGCACCCCCCAAACCGGTGTTACCCCATGGGGGGGGGGACACAGGGGGTCACCCTGCTCTGTGTTTCCCCCCCTCGCCCCCATCCCCGCAGCCGTGGGCAAATCGACCTTCCTGAAGCTGCTGGGTGCCACCTTCCCCCGGTGGCACTTGGTGACCGAACCCATGGCACAATGGCGCAAGGTGCCAGCCGGCGGCACGGCGG
>NW_015090867.1:392589-401574 GCF_001431845.1 Calidris pugnax | reverse complement strand
CAGCCGGCTGAAGGCCATGCTGGAGCCCCCCCCCGCCGCCCCCCACCCCGTGCGGGTCTTCGAGCGCTCCCCCTACAGCGACCGGTACCCACCACCCCCTCCTCTAATTAAGAGGGATGAGGGGATTAAAAGGGATAACGAGCCTCCCCGCCGCCCGGGTTGTGTCCCCGGGGTGAGCAGAGCCACCGGCCCCGGTGAAGCCCGGAGTGATGCTTAATTACAGACATGCCCTCGTTGGATAATTTGGAGCTTCGTTATCCCCCCCCTCCAATAATTTTTGCTGGTGGCTGCCCCATCCCCACCAGTGCCGGGTGGTGGCTTGATGTCCTTTAGGTGATGGGGGGGGGACACGGGTGGCTGCGTGTCCCCCATTAAGAGGGATGAGGGGATTAAAAGGGATAACGAGCCTCCCCGCCGCCCGGGTTGTGTCCCCGGGGTGAGCAGAGCCACCGGCCCCGGTGAAGCCCGGAGTGATGCTTAATTACAGACATGCCCTCGTTGGATAATTTGGAGCTTCGTTATCCCCCCCCCCAATAATTTTTGCTGGTGGCTGCCCCATCCCCACCAGCGCCGGGCGGTGGCTTGATGTTCTTTAGGTGATGGGGGGGACACGGGTGGCTGCGTGTCCCCCAACATCACTCAGCCCCAAATTAAGGATTTCCGCCTTAATTAAACACACAAAAAAAGGTGAAAAAAAAATGGTGGTGAAGCCACCTGGGCCCGGTGGGGGGTGGCTGGAGGTGCTGGGGGGTGCCAACTGCCCTGTCCCCCCTCTCTCAGGTTCTGCACCTGGGCTGGAACAATCCTCACCACCAATACAAACTGGGGGGTGAGGTATTGGAAAACAGCCCTGAGGAAAGGGACTTGGGGGTGCTGGTGGAGGAGAAGCTGGACATGAGCAGGCAGTGGGACCTTGCAGCCCAGAAGGCCAATCCCATCCTGGGCTGCATCAAAAGAAGCGTTGCCAGCAGGTCCAGAGAGGGGATTCTGCCACTTGACTCTGCTCTGGTGAGACCTCACCTGGAGTATTGTGTGCAGGTCTGGAGCCCTCAATATAAGAAGGACATGGACCTGATGGAGAGGGTCCAGAGGAGGGCCACAAGGATGATCAGGGGGATGGAGCACCTCTGCTCCGAGGACAGGCTGAGGGAGCTGGGGTTGTTCAGCCTGGAGAAGAGGAGGCTCCAGGGAGACCTAATAGCAGCCTTCCAGTACCTGAGGGGAGCTGCAGGAAGGCTGGGGAGAGCCTGTTTAGAAAGGGCTGCAGTGACAGGACGAGGGGCAATGGCTTCAAGCTGGAGGGGAACAGATTTAGACTGGAGATGAGGAGAGGGTTCTTCACTGTGAGGGTGGTGGAGCACTGGAACAGGTTGCCCAGGGAGGTGGTTGAGGCCCCATCCCTGGAGATATTCAAGGAGAGGCTCGATGAGGCCCTGGGCAACCTGGTCTAGTTGGGGGTGTCCCTGCTGACTGCGGGGGGTGGGACTAGATGGCCTTTGGAGGTCCCTTCCGGCCTGGAAAATTCTATGATTCTCCCTCCCTTCCCAGGTACGTCTTTGCCAAGAACCTCTTTGAGGTTGGGCACCTGCAGCCCCTGGAATGGGCCATCTACCAGGACTGGCACGGCTTCCTCCTGCGGCAGCTGGGCCACCGCGCCGCCCTCCACGGCTTCCTCTACCTGCGGGCCACGCCACAGGTGGGTGCTGGCCAGAGACACCCCCCGCAGTGTCCCAGAGCCCAACGAGCTCCTGGAATTGCCAAAGTGTCGGGGTTTAACCGTGAATCTCTGGCCCGGAGGAGCCAGGGCCAGCGCCCGTTCCCATGGGAATGTTGGTAGGAGTTTTGCTCTGGAGCCTGGAGTGGATTTTTTGGGGAGGGGGGGCTGCAGCATCTCCTGGGGATGCCCGGCTGCGGGCCCTCCCCTGGGGCTGCTTTGCCTGATGCCTGCACCCCGTTAACCTCCCGTCTCTCCCGTTAACCTCCCGTCTCTCCGGCATCCCATGGACATCCTGTCTCCCATTTCTCCCATTAACCCCCCTGCATCCCATTAAACTCCCATCCCCCCCATCTCCCGTTAACCTCCTGTCTCTCCCGCATCCCATTAACCTCCCATCTCCCATTTCTCCTCTTTCTCCCGTTAACCCACATCTCCCGTTTCTCCCATTAACTTCCTATCTCCCGTTTCTCCCATTTACCTCCCTACATCCCATTAACCTCCCCTCTCTCCCACATCCCATTAACCTCCCTGCATCCCGTTAACCTCCCGTCTCCCATTTCTCCCGTTTACTGTCCCACATCCCATTAATGTTTCCTCTCCCCCACATCCTGCTAACCTCCCATCTCCTATTAACCTCCCTGCATCCCATTAATGTACCATTTCTCCCACATCCCCTTAACCTCCCATCTCCCATTAACCTCCCTGCATCCCGTTAACGTCCCATCTCTCCCACATCCCCTTAACCTTCCATCTCTCTGGTTAACCTCCCTGCATCCCGTTAATGACCCATCTCCCGTTTACCTCTCCTCTCTCCCGTTAACCTCCCCTCTCTCCCACATCCCGTTAACCTCCCTGCATCCCGTTAACCTCCCGTCTCCCATTTCTCCATTAACCCTTCTGCATCCCGTTAACTTCCCATCTCCCATTTACCTCCCTACATCCCTTTAACCTCCTGTCTCTCCCGCATCCCGTTAACCTTCCATCTCTCCCACATCCCGCTAACCTCCTGTCTCTCTATTTCTCCTGCTAACCTCCCTGTATCCCCTTAACCTGCCATCTCTCCCGTCAACCTCCCCTCTCTCCCACATCCCATTAACCTCCCTGCATCCCATTAACTTCCCATCTCCCGTTTACTTCCCTACATCCCGTTAACCTCCCGTCTCTCCCGCATCCCGCTAACCTCCCGTCTCCCATTTCTCCCATTTACTGCCCCGCGTCCCATTAACATCTCCTCTCTCCCACATTCCTTTACCCTCCCGTCTCTCCCGCATCCCACTAATCTCCTGTCTCCCATTTCTCCCATTAACCTCGCTGCATCCCATTAATGTCCCATCTCTCCCACATCCCCTTAACCTCCCATCTCTCTGGTTAACCTCCCTGCATCCCGTTAACCTCCCATCTCCCGTTTACCTCCTGTCTCTGCCTTAACCTCCCCTCTCTCCCACATCCCATTAACCTCCCTGCATCCCGTTAACCTCCTGTTTCCCATTTCCCCGTTAACCCTTCTGCATCCCATTAACTTCCCATCTCCCGTTTACCTCCCTACATCCCATTAACTTCCCATCTCTCTGGTTAACCTCCCTGCATCCCGTTAACCTCCTGTTGCCAATTTCTCATGTTAACCTCCCTGCATCCCGTTAACTTCCCATCTCCCATTTACCTCCCTACATCCCTTTAACCTCCCATCTCTCCCACATCCCACTAACCTCCCATCTCCCATTTCTCCCGTTAACTTCCCTGTATCCCCTTAACCTGCCATCTCTTCTGTTAATCTTCCCTCTCTCCCACATCCCATTAACCACCCTGCATCCCGTCGACGTCCCGTCTCCCATTTCTCCCGTTAACTTCCCTGTATCCCCTTAACCTGCCATCTCTCCCGTCAACCTCCCCTCTCTCCCACATCCCATTAACCTCCCGTCTCCCATTTCTCCCGTTAACCTCCCTGCATCCTGTTAACGTCCCATTTCTCCCACATCCCCTTAACCTCCCATCTCTCTGGTTAACCTCCCTGCATCCCGTTAACCTCCTGTCTCCCATTTCCCTGTTAACCCTTCTGCATCCCGTTAACTTCCCATCTCCCATTTACCTCCCTACATCCCGTTAACCTCCTGTCTCTCCCACATCCCACTAACCTCCTGCCTCCCGTTTCCCCCGTTAACCTCCCGTCTCCGTGCGGGCGCAGACGTGCCTGGAGCGGCTGCGTCGGAGGGCGCGGAGCGAGGAGGGGGGGATCCGGCTGGAATACCTGCAGCAGCTCCATGCCCAGCACGAGCGCTGGCTGGTGGAGAAGACCACGGAGTGAGTCCCAGTCCATCCCCGCTCCCCCCAGCACCCGGACCCGCTGTGGTTTTGGGGTGACTCCCCCTGATGTGTGTGTGTGTGTGTGGAGGGGGGGTTATTTGGTTGAGCCCCTTCTCTCCCTCCCTTCTTCAGGGTCCACTTTGCAGACATGAAGGACGTGCCCGTCCTGGTGCTGGATGTGGACAAGGACTTTGAGCACGACGTGGCCGCGCAGGGCATCCTCATGGCACAGGTGGGCACGGTGGCACGGCGCGGTGCCATCCCCCTGCCGGGAGCGCCGGGGTCGGGGTCATGCTGACCCCCCCGAGCCTCCCCTTGGTCTTCATTTTCCCATGGAAAAAAACCAATTGCCACGTCCTTGGTCCAAACTGGGACAGGCTGGAGGGCTGGGCAAGGAAGAACCTCATGAGGTTCAACGGGGAAAAGTGTAGGGTCCTGCACCTGGGGAAGAAGAATGTCAGGTACCAGTACAGGTTAGAGGTAAACCTGCTGGAGGCAACTTCTGAAGAGAAAGATCTAGGGGTCCTGGTGGACAGTAAAATGCCAATGAGCAAGCAGTGTGCTCTTGTGGCCAAGAGGCCAACGGAATCCTGGGCTGCGTAGGGCAGAGTGTGGCCAGCAGGTCAAGGGAAGTCATTCTCCCCCTCTGCTCTGCACTGGGGAGGCCACAACTGGAATCCTGCGTCCAGTTCTGGGCTCCCCAGTTCAAAAGGGACAGGGAACTGCTGGAGAGAGTCCAGCGAAGGGCAACAAAGATGATTCAAGGATTGGAGCATCTCCCTTATGAGGAGAGGCTGAGAGAGCTGGGACTCTAGGCTGGAGAAGAGAACAATTCTATGATTCTCCCTCCCTTCCCAGGTACGTCTTTGCCAAGAACCTCTTTGAGGTTGGGCACCTGCAGCCCCTGGAATGGGCCATCTACCAGGACTGGCACGGCTTCCTCCTGCGGCAGCTGGGCCACCGCGCCGCCCTCCACGGCTTCCTCTACCTGCGGGCCACGCCACAGGTGGGTGCTGGCCAGAGACACCCCCCGCAGTGTCCCAGAGCCCAACGAGCTCCTGGAATTGCCAAAGTGTCGGGGTTTAACCGTGAATCTCTGGCCCAGAGGAGCCAGGGCCAGTGCCCGCTCCCATGGGAATGTTGGTGGGAGTTTTGCTCTGGATCCTGGAGTGGATTTTTTGGGGAGGGGGGGCTGCAGCATCTCCTGGGGATGCCCGGCTGCGGGCCCTCCCCTGGGGCTGCTTTGCCTGATGCCTGCACCCCGTTAACCTCCCGTCTCTCCCGTTAACCTCCCGTCTCTCCGGCATCCCATGGACATCCTGTCTCCCATTTCTCCCATTAACCCCCCTGCATCCCATTAAACTCCCATCCCCCCCATCTCCCGTTAACCTCCTGTCTCTCCCGCATCCCATTAACCTCCCATCTCCCATTTCTCCTCTTTCTCCCGTTAACCCACATCTCCCGTTTCTCCCATTAACTTCCTATCTCCCGTTTCTCCCATTTACCTCCCTACATCCCATTAACCTCCCCTCTCTCCCACATCCCATTAACCTCCCTGCATCCCGTTAACCTCCCGTCTCCCATTTCTCCCGTTTACTGTCCCACATCCCATTAATGTTTCCTCTCCCCCACATCCTGCTAACCTCCCATCTCCTATTAACCTCCCTGCATCCCATTAATGTACCATTTCTCCCACATCCCCTTAACCTCCCATCTCCCATTAACCTCCCTGCATCCCGTTAACGTCCCATCTCTCCCACATCCCCTTAACCTTCCATCTCTCTGGTTAACCTCCCTGCATCCCGTTAATGACCCATCTCCCGTTTACCTCTCCTCTCTCCCGTTAACCTCCCCTCTCTCCCACATCCCGTTAACCTCCCTGCATCCCGTTAACCTCCCGTCTCCCATTTCTCCATTAACCCTTCTGCATCCCGTTAACTTCCCATCTCCCATTTACCTCCCTACATCCCTTTAACCTCCTGTCTCTCCCGCATCCCGTTAACCTTCCATCTCTCCCACATCCCGCTAACCTCCTGTCTCTCTATTTCTCCTGCTAACCTCCCTGTATCCCCTTAACCTGCCATCTCTCCCGTCAACCTCCTGTCTCTCCCACATCCCATTAACCTCCCTGCATCCCATTAACTTCCCATCTCCCGTTTACTTCCCTACATCCCGTTAACCTCCCGTCTCTCCCGCATTCCGCTAACCTCCCGTCTCCCATTTCTCCCATTTACTGCCCCGCGTCCCATTAACATCTCCTCTCTCCCACATTCCTTTACCCTCCCGTCTCTCCCGCATCCCACTAATCTCCTGTCTCCCATTTCTCCCATTAACCTCGCTGCATCCCATTAATGTCCCATCTCTCCCACATCCCCTTAACCTCCCATCTCTCTGGTTAACCTCCCTGCATCCCGTTAACCTCCCATCTCCCGTTTACCTCCTGTCTCTGCCTTAACCTCCCCTCTCTCCCACATCCCATTAACCTCCCTGCATCCCGTTAACCTCCTGTTTCCCATTTCCCCGTTAACCCTTCTGCATCCCATTAACTTCCCATCTCCCGTTTACCTCCCTACATCCCATTAACTTCCCATCTCTCTGGTTAACCTCCCTGCATCCCGTTAACCTCCTGTTGCCAATTTCTCATGTTAACCTCCCTGCATCCCGTTAACTTCCCATCTCCCATTTACCTCCCTACATCCCTTTAACCTCCCATCTCTCCCACATCCCACTAACCTCCCATCTCCCATTTCTCCCGTTAACTTCCCTGTATCCCCTTAACCTGCCATCTCTTCTGTTAATCTTCCCTCTCTCCCACATCCCATTAACCACCCTGCATCCCGTCGACGTCCCGTCTCCCATTTCTCCCGTTAACTTCCCTGTATCCCCTTAACCTGCCATCTCTCCCGTCAACCTCCCCTCTCTCCCACATCCCATTAACCTCCCGTCTCCCATTTCTCCCGTTAACCTCCCTGCATCCTGTTAACGTCCCATTTCTCCCACATCCCCTTAACCTCCCATCTCTCTGGTTAACCTCCCTGCATCCCGTTAACCTCCTGTCTCCCATTTCCCTGTTAACCCTTCTGCATCCCGTTAACTTCCCATCTCCCATTTACCTCCCTACATCCCGTTAACCTCCTGTCTCTCCCACATCCCACTAACCTCCTGCCTCCCGTTTCCCCCGTTAACCTCCCGTCTCCGTGCGGGCGCAGACGTGCCTGGAGCGGCTGCGTCGGAGGGCGCGGAGCGAGGAGGGGGGGATCCGGCTGGAATACCTGCAACAGCTCCATGCCCAGCACGAGCGCTGGCTGGTGGAGAAGACCACGGAGTGAGTCCCAGTCCATCCCCGCTCCCCCCAGCACCCGGACCCGCTGTGGTTTTGGGGTGACTCCCCCTGATGTGTGTGTGTGTGTGTGGAGGGGGGGTTATTTGGTTGAGCCCCTTCTCTCCCTCCCTTCTTCAGGGTCCACTTTGCAGACATGAAGGACGTGCCCGTCCTGGTGCTGGATGTGGACAAGGACTTTGAGCACGACGTGGCCGCGCAGGGCATCCTCATGGCACAGGTGGGCACGGTGGCACGGCGCGGTGCCATCCCCCTGCCGGGAGCGCCGGGGTCGGGGTCGTGCTGACCCCCCCGAGCCTCCCCTTGGTCTTCATTTTCCCATGGAAAAAAACCAATTGCCACGTCCTTGGTCCAAACTGGGACAGGCTGGAGGGCTGGGCAAGGAAGAACCTCATGAGGTTCAACGGGGAAAAGTGTAGGGTCCTGCACCTGGGGAAGAAGAATGTCAGGTACCAGTACAGGTTAGAGGTAAACCTGCTGGAGGCAACTTCTGAAGAGAAAGATCTAGGGGTCCTGGTGGACAGTAAAATGCCAATGAGCAAGCAGTGTGCTCTTGTGGCCAAGAGGCCAACGGAATCCTGGGCTGCGTAGGGCAGAGTGTGGCCAGCAGGTCAAGGGAAGTCATTCTCCCCCTCTGCTCTGCACTGGGGAGGCCACAACTGGAATCCTGCGTCCAGTTCTGGGCTCCCCAGTTCAAAAGGGACAGGGAACTGCTGGAGAGAGTCCAGCGAAGGGCAACAAAGATGATTCAAGGATTGGAGCATCTCCCTTATGAGGAGAGGCTGAGAGAGCTGGGACTCTAGGCTGGAGAAGAGAAGGCTGAGGGGAGACCTTATCAATGCCTACAAGTGTCTCAAGGGAGGGTTGAAGGAGGAGGGAGCCAGACTCTTTTCAGTGGTTCCCAGTGAGAGGACGAGGGGCAACGGGCACAAGTTGGAACAGAAAGGGTTCCACTTGAATATGAGGAAAAACTTCTTCACGGTGAGGGTGACAGAGCCCTGGAACAGGCTGCCCAGGGAGGGTGTGGAGTCCCCTTCTCTGGAGATTTTCAAGACCCGCCTGGATGCTCCTGAGTAACATGCTCTAGCTCTAGGCAATCCTGCTTCAGCAGGGGAGTTGGACTAGATGATCTCTATGGTCCCTTCCAACTCTAAAAATTCAGTGAAATTCAGTAAACCTCGGCCATCCTGATGCCATCCTGGTGCCATGCTCTCACTCGGCTTCTCCCTGCAGGTGGAGGCTTTTGTGGGGTCACTACGAGCTGGAGCATCCCCATCGCCCCCCAACCCTCGCTGAGCAGCAGCCCCATCCCTGCCCGGCGGTACCCGAAGGAGCAGCGGAGCCAAAGGGGCATCACCCCCTGGGGGCTCCCACCCAAAATCAACTCCCCCCGAAGGACGAGGGACACATCCCGGTCCCCAGCTGTCCCCCCTCAGGCCTATTAATTTGGGAGAGGGGTGTAATTAAGGCGCTGACAGCGCGGGGTGGTTTTAAGGAGAATGAAGTGGAGTGCGCGGCCGCGGGATGAGTTTTGGGGGGGCGTGAGGTGCTCCCCACACATTATGGGGGGCCTGGTCCCCTCCGCCACCCTCTCCCCATCTCTGGGCTCCCCCCCCCCCCCCCGCGC
>NW_015090867.1:392328-392579 GCF_001431845.1 Calidris pugnax | reverse complement strand
CCTCCGGGCCCCCCCCCCCCCCGGGGCACCGGAGCTGGGGATGCTCCTTAAACTGGAATTAACGCACGGGTTAAATTCCAACAGGAAATAATCGTGGCTCGTGTTTAACTGACACCAACCCCCATATTTTATTATTTTATAGATTGATTTATTTTTTTTTTCCCCGTAAATTAAAAACCGAGTGACGTTGAGCCCTTCTCTGTCTTGACCCACGGGTGGGAGGAGTGTGGGGTTGGGGGGGGGGGCTCCAC
>NW_015090867.1:387378-389468 GCF_001431845.1 Calidris pugnax | reverse complement strand
GTCTCTCTCCCAGCTGGCACATGGCAGAGGGGGAAGGACTTTGCCCTTGGCAAAGCGCCGGCGAAAACGGCTGACGGTGGGGATTTGAGCCCCGGCGACTTTCCCCGGGGGTGGGCGAGCTGAAAAATGATGATTTTATTTTTTATTATTATTTTATTTTTTTTTTTAAAGATGCTGCCGGAGATTCCCTTTTAAAGCTTCCCTTCCTTGGGAAGCCAAGTGCCCGCCGTGGGTTGATCCCGGCGGTGCCGGCAGCCGAGCCAGGGGTGTGCCGTGGGTTCCCACGTCCCGGCGCCTTTCCCGGGGGTGGGAAGGAGAGGGGGGGTGAGGGGGGGGGAAGGTTTGGCAGACGAAAGGAGCCGGGAGCCAGCCCCTTGTTCCCCGGCACCGGTTCTGCCCGTTCCTCCGGCTCGGCCGGGCCCCAGGAAAACCGGCGTCTCCCCCGGCACCTCCGGGGTTGGGTGATTTCCACGCGGGGCCACGCGTCCCCGGGGAACGGGAGGAGAGGGAAGGCGATGGAGGGCGAGGTTTCACCCCTCTCCCCATCCCACAGCATGGCCGGACCCTCTCCCACCCTCCCCTCTCGCCCTTTTGGCCATTTGCATAACTAATCAACGTCTTGGCAACCCGCTCGTTACCACCGCGGTAAAATATACGGCAAAGCCTCGCTCGGCGCTGGGGAGCCACCAGTTTTGAGTAAGAGTCACCCAAAGAGCAGGGCTGGCAGAGGTGGGGGAGCTCCCCCATTTATTTAAGGCTAAACCTTAAATAAATCCCATGGGAAACCCCATTCCCAGCAGGAACGGGGACCCCAAAACCCCTTTTCTGGGTGGCGTCGGGATGGGATGCGGCTCGAGGTGTCCCCGGCGCCGGCAGAGGAAGGCCCCTGGCTGAATTTGGCAGAGCTGCCTCAGTGCCACCCGCCGGAGAGGAGGGATAATCCCATTTCAGGCATTCCTAATAAAAAACTTACTAAATTTGTCCATCCCGTGGGGTTCCCCTGGTTTTTTAACCCCCCCTCCCCCTTCCCCCCCCAACCCGGGTCCGGGGCATCTCCGCCAAAGCATCGGGGGTGATGATGATGATGATGTTGATGGGATGGAGGAAGGACTGGTCTCATTTTCCTGCCCTCACCGGGCGATGTCCTGGGTTAATCCACAGCGTTCCCGATGCTTCCCCTGAAAACATTCTGGATCCGGGATGGGATGTTTAACAGCCAAAACCACTTGGGAACCAGTTGCCTGGTGGATGCTGGTGGTGGACGGAGGAGCAGGAGGAGGAGGAGGAGGATGGGAGGAAGGAGGCATCCACGTTAATTAAATTCCCTCCTCCTCCGTGTTTTTTGCCGGGCCCCGTTGCCCGGCGGTGCCAAGCTGGGCCAGGCCGAGGGGGTTTTCAGCCCTCGGCGTCGTCGTGCGAGGGTGGAAATTGGGGGAAAACCAGTTCCAGGCACCAGTTTTATCCTTTTTATTCCCGTTGGGAGTCGCGTCGCTCGGAATCAAAGGTCGGATCCCGGCGGCCTCCGGCTCCGCATCACACCGGGCCTTTTCGGGAAGAGACGAGCTCCGGCAAATATCGATGTGGGGTCCGTGGTGGCACGTTCCGTGTTTGGTTTATCCATCCCACCGGGAATTATGTGGGGCTGGGGCTCCTCGGGTCACCCCCACCCCCGCAAATCCCTTTGGAAAAGAGTTTTCTCCCGGGAAACCTTTGGGAGCTTTGGAGTTTGTCGAAGTTTGGCCGGCAATTCGGCCGGGAACGGGCTTGGAAAAGCTCCAAAGCTGGAGCATCCCAGGAGCATCGCCTGGGAATGGCTTCGGGGGGAATTCTCTTTCCCGCTCCCTCCTTTTTTCCATCTTCCCCCCCACCCACCAAAAAAAAAACAGGACCCCTTCTAAATTCAAATTCCCCCTGCCCCCCCCCCCCCCCCCCAAAAAAAAAATACACGTGTGAGTCGTGGCTGAGACCTGGCAGCTCGAGACAGGGGTTGGAAAAGCTGGAGCTGATCCATCGGGGCTGGTTCAGGGATCCCAGCCCCGGCTTAACCCTTTCGCCGGCCCATTCCCACTGCTTTTCCCATGGGAAAATGC
>NW_015090867.1:379681-385903 GCF_001431845.1 Calidris pugnax | reverse complement strand
CTCCCCTTGGCGTGACGTCACCCTGACGTCACCCGGCCGCTGGCAGCTGTCACCCCTCGCGGTGACGAGGACACGGGGTCCGGCGAGGTCGATGTCATCTCCCCCCCCCCCGCCAAAATTTGTCATCACTCCGGGAATACCGGGGGTGGGATGGAAGTGGGGAGAAAAGGCAGTTTGTCCTCATTTTTTTAAGGGGGGGGGTGTCTCGTCACCATCCGAGGTGGCGATTTGGGTTATTCCGGTGGGATTTGGTGACGGGCAGGATTGGGGGTGAGGGGGTGACACGTCGCTCGCCGAGGATGGGGGGGGTGACACGATGAGGTGCCGAAACGCGCGGCCGCCCCGAAGTTTTGGAGTCGGCGGTGAGCGGCCTCGGCAGCACGTGGGGTTGGTGAGGGACGGGGATGATGCTTCCCAACCCGCATCCCGGGATGCGCCCGCCGACGCCGGAGCTGCCTCCGGAGCCACCGATGCTTTGCAAAATTAAGATCCACCCCCCCAATCTAGATGCTGGGTACCGGGGGGTGCCGGGTACCGGGGGGTGCTGGGGCGCCTTGGGTGCCAGCTATCAGGGTGCCTTGGGTGCTGGGTACCATGGGGTGCATCTACTGTGGGTACTAGGTACCACGGGGTCCTGGGGTGTCTCGGTTGCTGGGTACCATGGGGTGCAGGTGCTGTGGGTACTAGGTACCATGACATCCTGGGGTGTCTCAGGTGCCGGGTACGAGGGGGTGCTGGGGTGTCAGGATGCCTTGGGTGCCAGGTACCACGGGTACTGGGGTGCCAGGGTGCCTTGGGTGCCAGCTACCGGGGTGCCTTGGGTGCTGGGTACCATAGGGTACAGGTACTGTGGGTACCAGGTACCACAGAGTCCTGGGTGTCTCGGGTGCTGGGTACCATGGGTGCCAGGTACAAGGGGGTGCTGGAGTGTCAGGATGCCTCAGGTGCCATGTACCACGGGTACCAGGGTGCCAGGGTGCCTCGGGTGCCAGGTACTGTGAGTGCCAGGTGCTGGGGGGAACTGGAGCGCCTCGGATGCTGGGTACCAGGGGTTGCCAAGGTGCCTCAGGTGCCGAGGATCATGAGTACCAGATACTTTAGGTGCTGGGTACCATGGGTGCCGGGGTGCCAGGATGCCTTGAGTGCCTGCTACCATGAGTGCTGGGTACCAGGGAGTACCAGGGTGCCTCGGAAGATGGGTACCGGGGGTTGCCAAGGTGCCTCAGGTGCCGAGTACCATGAGTGCTGGGTACTGTGGATGCTGGGTACCACGGGTACCGGGGTGCCTTGGGTGCCGGGTACCAGGGGGTGCAGGTACTGTGGGTGCTGGGGTACCACAGGCACTGGGTACCACGGGTACCGGGGTACCTCGAGTGCCAGGTACCAGGGGGTGCAGGTACTGTGGGTGCTGGGGTACTGCAGGTGCCAGGTACCATGGGTACTGGGGTGTCTCAGGTGCCGGGTACCATGGGGTGCGGGTACTGTGGGTGCTGGGGTACCACGGGTACCGGGGTGTTTTGGGTGCCAGGTACCGGGGGGTGCCGGGGCACCGTGGGTGCCGGGTACTGCGGGTTCTGGGTACTGGGAGGTGTAGGTACCAGGGTGCCTTGGGTGATGGGTACCATGGGGTGCAGGTACTGTGGGTGCTGGGGTGCCACCGGCACTGAGGACCACGGGTACCTGGGTACCTCGAGTGCCAGGTACCAGGAGGTGCAGATACTGTGGGTGCTGGGGTGCCACCGGCACTGAGGACCACGGGTACCTGGGTACCTCGAGTGCCAGGTACCAGGAGGTGCAGATACTGTGGGTGCTGGGGTGCCACCGGCACTGAGGACCACGGGTACCTGGGTACCTCGAGTGCCAGGTACCAGGAGGTGCAGATACTGTGGGTGCTGGGGTGCCACCGGCACTGAGGACCACGGGTACCTGGGTACCTCGAGTGCCAGGTACCAGGAGGTGCAGATACTGTGGGTGCTGGGGTGCCACCGGCACTGAGGACCACGGGTACCTGGGTACCTCGAGTGCCAGGTACCAGGAGGTGCAGATACTGTGGGTGCTGGGGTGCCACCGGCACTGAGGACCACGGGTACCTGGGTACCTCGAGTGCCAGGTACCAGGAGGTGCAGATACTGTGGGTGCTGGGGTACCACGGGTACCGGGGTGCCTTGAGTGCCAGGTACCGGGGGGGGCCGGGGCACCGTGGGGGCCGGGGACTGCGGGTTCTGGGTACCATGAGGTGTGGGTACCGGGGTGCCTCGGGTGCCAAGTACCGTGAGTGCCAGGGTACTGCAGGTGCTGGGTACCACGGGTACTGCCTTGGGTGCCGGGTACCGTGGGGTGCAGGTACCGTGGGTGCTGGGATACTGCAGGTGCCAGGTACCACGGGCACCGGGGTGCCTTGGATGTTGGTTACCGTATAGTGCAGGTACTGTGGGTGCTGGGGTACCACAGGAGCTGGGTACCATGGGTACTGGGGTGCCTTGAGTGCCAGGTACCGGGGGGTGCCGGGGTGCTGTGGATTCTGGGTACCGTGAGGTGTGGGTACTGGGGTGCCTCGGGTGCCAAGTACCAGGGGGTGCCGGGGCACGTGCCAGGTACCGGGGGGTGCCGGGGCACCGTGGGTGCCGGGTACTGCGGGTTCTGGGTACCATGAGGTGTGGGTACCGGGGTGCCTCGGGTGCCAAGTACCGTGAGTGCCAGGGTACTGCAGGTGCTGGGTACCACGGGTACTGCCTTGGGTGCCGGGTACCGTGGGGTGCAGGTACCGTGGGTGCTGGGATACTGCAGGTGCCAGGTACCACGGGCACCGGGGTGCCTTGGATGTTGGTTACCATATAGTGCAGGTACTGTGGGTGCTGGGGTACCACAGGAGCTGGGTACCATGGGTACTGGGGTGCCTTGAGTGCCAGGTACCGGGGGGTGCCGGGGTGCTGTGGGTTCTGGGTACCGTGAGGTGTGGGTACTGGGGTGCCTCGGGTGCCAAGTACCAGGGGGTGCCGGGGCACCATGGGTGCCGGGTACTGCGGGTTCTGGGTACCATGAGGTGTGGGTACCGGGGTGCCCCGGGTGCCAAGTACCGTGAGTGCCGGGTACCGTGGGGTGCCATGGGTGCCAGGGTGCCTCGGTGCATCCCCGCGGTTGCATCATGCCAGGGAGGGCTGGGCAGCGCCGGAGCAGAGTCCTGGCAGGTCGTTACCGTGGCCCCATAAAGGAGCCCCCGCTCTTGGCCTTTGGCACCTAATTAGCCGTGACGAGGTTTGTTTTGCCAGTTACAGACCTGGACCCTTTATCGCAGGTAATTAAGGGGAGAGGTGGCTGGGAGGAGGGAGGAGGAGCCGGTGGGACCTCGGGAAAGCAAAATGTCCTCCCCCACCCCCCTTTGGCCTTTCCTGGTGGCTCTTTGGTGGCCCCACTGGAGACGGGGACGCCAGAGCGGTGGCACGGTGCTTCTGGGGCGCACGGTTGTGCTGTGGGGCTGTGTCCCTAAAAGCCTTTGCCGGGGTGTCCCTGGCACTGGCACTCTGGGGGTGAGCTGTCCCCGTGGCACTGGGGTCCCTGGTCCCCTCCCTGCGTGTCCTGGGGTCCCCAGTCCCTGTCCCCATGGTGTCAGGGTCCCTGGTCCCCTCCCTGCATGTGCTGGAGTCCCCCAGTCCCTGTCCCCAGTCCCCTCCCTGCCTGTTCCAGGGTCCCCAGTCCCTGTCCCCGTGGCATCAGGGTCCCTGGTCCCCTCCCTGCCTGTTCCAGGGTCCCCAGTCCCTGTCCCTGTGGCATCAGGGTCCCCAGTCCCTGTCCCCATGGTGCCAGGGTCCCTGGTCCCCTCCCTGCATGTGCTCCAGTCCTTGTCTCCATGGCATCAGCGTCCCCAGCGCCCCCCCGCCTGTTCCAGGGTCCCCAGTCCCTGTCCCCATGACATCAACTGCCTTGGGTGCCGGGTACCGTGGGGTGCAGGTACCGTGGGTGCTGGGATACTGCAGGTGCCAGGTACCACGGGCACCGGGGTGCCTTGGATGTTGGTTACCATATAGTGCAGGTACTGTGGGTGCTGGGGTACCACAGGAGCTGGGTACCATGGGTACTGGGGTGTTTTGAGTGCCAGGTACCGGGGGGTGCCGGGGTGCTGTGGATTCTGGGTACCGTGAGGTGTGGGTACTGGGGTGCCTCGGGTGCCAAGTACCAGGGGGTGCCGGGGCACCATGGGTGCCGGGTACTGCGGGTTCTGGGTACCATGAGGTGTGGGTACCGGGGTGCCCCGGGTGCCAAGTACCGTGAGTGCCGGGTACCGTGGGGTGCCATGGGTGCCAGGGTGCCTCGGTGCATCCCCGCGGTTGCATCATGCCAGGGAGGGCTGGGCAGCGCCGGAGCAGAGTCCTGGCAGGTCGTTACCGTGGCCCCATAAAGGAGCCCCCGCTCTTGGCCTTTGGCACCTAATTAGCCGTGACGAGGTTTGTTTTGCCAGTTACAGACCTGGACCCTTTATCGCAGGTAATTAAGGGGAGAGGTGGCTGGGAGGAGGGAGGAGGAGCCGGTGGGACCTCGGGAAAGCAAAATGTCCTCCCCCACCCCCCTTTGGCCTTTCCTGGTGGCTCTTTGGTGGCCCCACTGGAGACGGGGACGCCAGAGCGGTGGCACGGTGCTTCTGGGGCGCACGGTTGTGCTGTGGGGCTGTGTCCCTAAAAGCCTTTGCCGGGGTGTCCCTGGCACTGGCACTCTGGGGGTGAGCTGTCCCCGTGGCACTGGGGTCCCTGGTCCCCTCCCTGCGTGTCCTGGGGTCCCCAGTCCCTGTCCCCATGGTGTCAGGGTCCCTGGTCCCCTCCCTGCATGTGCTGGAGTCCCCCAGTCCCTGTCCCCAGTCCCCTCCCTGCCTGTTCCAGGGTCCCCAGTCCCTGTCCCCGTGGCATCAGGGTCCCTGGTCCCCTCCCTGCCTGTTCCAGGGTCCCCAGTCCCTGTCCCTGTGGCATCAGGGTCCCCAGTCCCTGTCCCCATGGTGCCAGGGTCCCTGGTCCCCTCCCTGCATGTGCTCCAGTCCTTGTCTCCATGGCATCAGCGTCCCCAGCGCCCCCCCGCCTGTTCCAGGGTCCCCAGTCCCTGTCCCCATGACATCAGGGTCCCTGGTCCCCTCCCTGCACGTGCTGGTGTCCCTGTCCCCATGGCATCGGGGTCCCCAGTCCCCTGCCTGCATGTGTTGGTGTCCCCAGTCCCTGTCCCCATGGTATCAGGGTCCCCAGCCAGGGTCTGAAGTCTGTCACCTTGCTGTCAAGGTCCCTGGTCCCCTCTCTGTATGTCTTGGTGTCCCCAGTCCCTGTCCCCATGATATCAGGGTCCCATGTCCCCTCCCTGCACGTGCTGGTGTCCCCAGTCCCTGTCCCCAAGGCAATGGGGTGTGGGGACCCCCCTGCCTGCACGTCCCAGGGTCCCCAGTCCCCATCCCTGCAGCACCAGGTCCCCATGTCCCCTCCCTGTGTGTTTCTGGTCCCCATCCATGTGGCATCAGGGTCCCAGGTCCCCTGTCCCTCTGGCGCTGTGTGTCCCTGTCCCCCCGTAGCGTCGGGGTTCCCGACCCCCTGCCCACGTGCTGCTGGAGTTCCCCGCTCCCCGTCCCCACTGCATCAATGTCCTTGGTCCCCTGCTTGTGCCCCCCAGTGTCCCCATCCCTGGGGCACTGCTGTCCCTTGTCCCCTGCCCGTGCGCGCTGGGGTCACCGCTCCTTGTTCCTGCAGCGTGGGGGTCCCCGCTCCCCTCCCTGCGTGTCCCTGGTCCCCGTCCCCGGTGCCATCAGGGTCCCCAGTCCCCTGTCGGTGTGTGCAGGGCTCCCTTCTCCTTGTCCCTGGGACATTGGGGTCACCTGCCTGCATGTGTCAGCGTCCCTGGTCCCCGTTACCACTGCTCTGGGGTCCCCCTTCCCATGGTTTTGGGATCCCCATTCCTATTGCTTTGGGATCTCTATTCCCACAGCTTTGGGGTCCATGTTCCCACAACTCTGGGGGGGTCCCCATTCCCGTGGCACTGGGGTTCTTTTTCCCACTGTTTTGGGGTCCCCATTCCCACAACTCTGGGGTCCCCCTTCTCATGGCATTGGGGTCTCCATTCCCACTGCTCTGGGGTCCCTCTTCCCACTGCTTTGGGGTCCCCATTCCCGTGGTTCTGGGATCCCCATTCCCACAGCTCTGGGGGGGTCCCCATTCCCGTGGCACTGGGGTCCTTTTTCCCATGGTTTTGGGGTCC
>NW_015090867.1:378073-379671 GCF_001431845.1 Calidris pugnax | reverse complement strand
CCCACCCCCTCCCCGGGCTGGAGTCCAAGGGGAGATGAAATGAAACGGGAAGAGGTGAAACAGCTGCGATGGGGCTCCGGCCCCCGCTCCACATCTGCCCGCCACGCCGCGGCCAGCCCCGCAAACCCACCTCCACCCCGATTTTTCTCCTCTTTTCCCCCAGGAAAAAACCTTCCCCAGGCTCCCTGGGCTCCCCCCAAACTTTTCCTGGGAGCGGGGATGCTCGGCGGCGTCGGGACGGAGCAGGGGATTTGCAGGGAGGGTTCTTCTGCCAGCTTTTTGGGGGGTGGAAAAGGAGGGGGGAGTTGTGTGGCGGGGACAATGCGGCGTGTTTGTTTGCTACAGCTAAAATGGCAGTTCTTAAGGGGAAGGGAAAAAAAAAAAGAGAGAGAGGAGAGAGAGAAAGAAGTGCTTCTGCACATCCAGTCACTGCATCTTTTCATTAAATGAGATTTTGCTGTTGAAGGGGGGGAGCTGGGGACCGGGAGCTCCCGAGGATGCAATGGAAATTGCAGCCAAATGTGTGGGGGGGTGAAAAAACCCCACCGTGAACCCCCGCTTCAAGCCCTGTAAAAAAAAAAAAAAAAAAGAATTGGAGCAAGTTGTAATTGCTGCGGTTGTCGGCGCAGAGGCCGGGGGATGTAATGGCTGGAGGGTTTCCCACAACTCTGGGGTCCCCCTTCCCACAGCTCTGGGGTCCCCGTTCCCATGGCTTTGGGGTCCCCCTTCCCATGGTTCTGGGATCCCCATTCCCACAGCTTTGGGGTCCCCCCCACTGTTTTGGGGTCCCCATTCCCACAACTCTGGGGTCCCCCTTCTCATGGCATTGGGGTCTCCATTCCCACTGCTCTGGGGTCCCTCTTCCCACTGCTTTGGGGTCCCCATTCCCGTGGTTCTGGGATCCCCATTCCCACAGCTCTGGGGGGGTCCCCATTCCCGTGGCACTGGGGTCCTTTTTCCCATGGTTTTGGGGTCCCCCTTCCCACAGCTTTGAAAACCTTCCCCAGGCTCCCTGGGCTCCCCCCAAACTTTTCCTGGGAGCGGGGATGCTCGGCGGCGTCGGGACGGAGCAGGGGATTTGCAGGGAGGGTTCTTCTGCCAGCTTTTTGGGGGGTGGAAAAGGAGGGGGGAGTTGTGTCGCGGGGACAATGCGGCGTGTTTGTTTGCTACAGCTAAAATGGCAGTTCTTAAGGGGAAGGGAAAAAAAAAAAGAGAGAGAGAGAGAGAGAGAAAGAAGTGCTTCTGCACATCCAGTCACTGCATCTTTTCATTAAATGAGATTTTGCTGTTGAAGGGGGGGAGCTGGGGACCGGGAGCTCCCGAGGATGCAATGGAAATTGCAGCCAAATGTGTGGGGGGGTGAAAAAACCCCACCGTGAACCCCCGCTTCAAGCCCTGTAAAAAAAAAAAATAAAAAAGAATTGGAGCAAGTTGTAATTGCTGCGGTTGTCGGCGCAGAGGCCGGGGGATGTAATGGCTGGAGGGTTTGTCACCGCAGAGCTGGTGGCTGCTGGTGGTGGCACGTCCCTGGTCACCAAACCCCCCCCCCCCCCCCCCCCCCCCCGCGTCCCCCCCCGGGGGGGACCGGGGGGAGGGCC
>NW_015090867.1:372790-378033 GCF_001431845.1 Calidris pugnax | reverse complement strand
CACCAAACCCCCCCCCCTCCCACCACCCCCGGGCTTCCCAGCCTGGTGGGAACGGGTGGAAGAGCATCCCGGGAGCTGCGGCCGGTTGGAAGGTGATGGGGATGCGGGAGGGGGATGAGGAGCAAGAGGGTGAGGGGCTCGAAAGCCCCTGAGCCTTTTAGGAAGCCCAGCTGGTGGGGCAAGTAAAGCTGTTGCATTTAGGGCCGTCGTGTTTCACGTCGTGGTTGCACTTAACGCCGTTGCACTTAACGCCGTTGCACTTAAGTGTGTCGCATCTGATGCCGTTGCATTTAAAGCCATTGCATCCAAGACCATTGCGTTTAAAACCCTGGCATTTTGGCCATGTCCCTTCACACCGTGTCCCTTCACACCATGTCCCTTCACACCATGTCACTTCACCCCATGTCACTTCACCCCGTGTGTCACATCACGCCGTTGCCTTTAAAGCCCTCGCACTTAAACCCGTGCCAATTAAAACCCTGGCAATTAAAGCCCTGGCACGTAAAGCCGTGCCAATTAAAGCCATCACCACACATCCCCACTTCTCCCACCGCTGCGGGTGCCTGGATGGGATGTTGGGGTGAAGGTGGCCACCATCTCCATCCCCGTCCCTGTCCTGTCCCCGTGCTCCTGGGTGGCGGCAGCCGGTGCGGTGCCCGGAGCACGCTGCCTGCCCGCACATGGCTTTTTTTAGGTTTACAAACACGACGGCCCCGTGCACCACCACGCGCCGCTTCTCCCCCCCCCTCCTTCCCCGTGACTCATCAACCCCGTCACCGGGGCCGGGGAAGCCGGAGGCGGCGTCGGCACATCCCCCCTGGGTGACCCCAGCGAGGGAGTTGGGGGGTTGGAAATAAAAGCAAAATTAGATTTTTTTAAAAAATTTTATTTTTTTTCCCCCCTCGTTTTTTATCATTCTCATTCCTCTTTCGGCGAGCAAGGTGGGGAGGATACAGGATGGTGGTGGCTTCCATCCTGGCTGGCGGGTGGTCCATGATGGGGGTGTTTTTGGAGAGGACTGTGGCGCTGGTGGGAGGGTGGGAGAGCTGGAATTCTGCCGGCGTCCTCCCCATTTCGGTAGCCTTGGGTTCGAGGCGATGCCGATTGGCGCCGTTTTGGGGACGGGTGAGGTTTTTGGGAGGGAAGAAGCCGGTGAGACCCCAGAAGGTAGGCAGAGGTGGTGGCAAAAGCCTCACCGTGTGGCTCCCCGGGGGCTTGGCAGCGCCGGTGCCGCGGGTGCCGTGGAGGTGCCGAAGCCCCCGCGGGCTGAGCTCATCATCGCCGGAGCCGGTTGGCGTCAGGGCTGAGGTGGCTGCGGTGACTCAGCAGCACCGGCGCTGACTCAGCGCCACTGACCCCGGGGAGGCAGCCAGGATATGTGTGTGTGGGGGGGGGCTTTACATTTTGGGGGAGAAAAAAGGTTTGTTTTTTTTTTTATTGTACAGCATGCTGGAAAAGGGTTTTGGCGGTGCCGAGCTGTGTCGGTGCCACCGGTATGCGTTATCCATCCCTGTGTTTTTCCTTCGGAAAAGGGATTTCATCCAGAGGGGTCTCGTCTCCCACCCGCCCCGAGATGTTTTCCCCCCCGGGGGACGGGTTGTGGCGGTGGAACCAGCTCCGGGTTTGGCAGAGCCGGCGTTTTCCCCGCTCCCAGACGGGGCAGGGCCGGGCTCCCACTCATCTCCCGGCTCCTGCCCGCCGGCCATCGCGCCGACGACGTGTCCGCGCTTGCCGGGCGGGAGGGCGTCGTCGTGGTGGTGGTGGTGCACGGTTCTCCTCCTCCTCCTCCTCTTCCTCCTCCTCCTCCTCTGCCGAAAGGTCGGGCTGTGCGGCACGGTGGTGGCGGCGGCGTGAAGAGTCCCCGCGTCCCGGGAAAGGGACCGCAGCATCCCCCAGGTGCGACGGGATGGAGGGGGGGGCGGCCAAGCACCCATGGGTGCTGGGTGGCACATCCCCCACTCGCACCCCGGGGGGAGAGGAGGGTGCAGGGACCACCCCCCGGCTCAAACTGGGGGGGGCACAGCTTCGAAAAGTGCGGTGCGCTTTGTTTGTGCGTGGGTGTGGGGAGGCTTCCCTCCTCGCTCCCCAAAAACCAGCTTTCCCCCCCCGGATTTGCAATGCAGAGCAATGGGGAGGGTGGAGATGTCCCTGCTGGGGGTGGGGGGGCCGGGAGGGGACCGATCCCTGTCCCGTGGGGGGAGCTGGGGCTGTGAAATGCAGCCCGGCCCCGCGGGGGCGGCTGGGTCGGGACGGCAAACGCTGCGGGGCTGGGCGCGAGGCCCCGGGCCCTTCCCCCGTCCTCCTGCCTTCCCAGCTGGGTCCTTCTGCCTTCCCTGCCCCGGCCCCTTCTTCCCCTTCTTTCCCTTTCTCCCCATCCCCATATTCCTCCTCTTCCCCTCCTTCCCCATCCCCTTTCTCCCCTTTTTCCCCTTTCTCCCCATCCCCTTCTTCCCTTTCCTCCCTTTC
Organism: Calidris pugnax; assembly: GCF_001431845.1. NCBI lineage: Eukaryota > Metazoa > Chordata > Aves > Charadriiformes > Scolopacidae > Calidris > Calidris pugnax. The sequence continues at coordinate 375,567 of NW_015090867.1, read as the reverse complement.
CCTTTCCTCCCTTTCCCGTTCCCTTTCCCTTTCCTCCCTTTCCCTTTCTTCCCTTTCCCTTTCCCTTTCCCTTTCCCTTTCCCTTTCCCTTTCCCTTTCCCTTCCATTTCCCTTTCCCATTTTTCTCCCTTCCTCCCCTTTTTCCCTTTCCCCTTCCTCTTCCCCTTCTTCCCCTTCCTCTTCCTCCCCATCCCCTCCTTCCTTCCCCTTCCCCCGGGTAGGAGCAGACACCTCTCTCCCCACCGAGCCTCCTCTCCCCACCAGCCGGTGATTTGGCTTTCCCTGGCCGGCTCCGGCGCCAATCTGGTAGCCGAGCACCAGCACGAGAGGAGCCAGCTGTGTCGGAGGAAAAAAACAGCTCCAAGAAACAAAAATAGCGCCGCATTTGGGGTTTTTTTTTATTTTTTTTTTCCCCTCCTTTTCCCTTTCAAGAGCTCGGCTCCCTCCCTGCCCGGCCGGAGCCGGCAGCCTGCCGCGGCCCCGTGCCGTGCCAAGCCTTTCCCCCGGCTCGCGCCAACTGGCGGCTCCGGCTCGGCTCCGTGCCGTGGGGGGAGGACACGCTGGATGGGAACGCACGCTGTGGCTTGGCCGTGGCAGCTGCCTTCCCAAAAACTGCTCCGGTGGGAGCATCCGCTGGGGCATCGCTCACCCGGCCCCGGTGCTGAGCATCCCTGCTCCGAGCATCCCTGCTCCAAACATCCCTGCTCCAAACATCCCTGCTCCGAACATGCCTGCTCCGAGCATTCCTGCTCTGAACATCCCTGCTCCAAACATTCCTGCTCTGAACATCCCAACCCCAAACATCCCAATCCTGAGCATCCCTGCCCCAAACATCCCTGCTCCAAACATTCCTGCTCTGAACATTCCTGCTCCCAACATCCCAACCCCAAACATCCCAACCCCAAGAATCCCTGCTCCAAACATTCCTGCTCTGAGCATCCCTGCTCCAAACATTCCTGCTCTGAACATCCCTGCTCCCAACATCCCAACCCCAAACATCCCAAACCTGAGCATCCCTGCTCTGAACGTTCCTGCTCTGAGCATCCCAACCCCAAACATCCCAACCCCAAACATCCCTGCTCCGAACATTCCTGCTTCAAACATTCCTGCTCTGAGCATCCTGACCCTCAGCATCCTTGTTCCAAACATCCCAATCCCGAACATCCCAACCCTGAGGATCCCTGCTCCGAACATCCCTGCTCTGAGCAACCCCAAACATCCCAACCCCAAACATCCCTGCTCCGAACATTCCTGCTTCAAACATTCCTGCTCTGAGCATCCTGACCCTCAGCATCCTTGTTCCAAACATCCCAATCCCGAACATCCCAACCCTGAGGATCCCTGCTCCGAACATCCCTGCTCCAAGCATCCTGACCCTGAGCATCCCTGCTCCAAATATCCCTGCTCCAAACATCCCAATCCAGAATATCCCAATCCCAAGCATCCCTGCTCCAAATATTCCTGCTCCGAACATCCTGACCCTGAGCAACCTTGCTCCAAACATCCTTGCTCCAAACTTCCCTTCCCTGAGTATCCCCATCCTGAGCGTTCCCATCCCGAGCATCCCCATCTCGAGTATTCCTTCCCTAAGCATCCCCATCCCAAGCTTCCCTACCCTTGTGCATCCCTTCCCTGAGCATCCCCATCCCGAGCGTTCCCATCCCGAGCATCCCCATCCCGAGCATCCCCACCCTTGTGCATCCCTTCCCCGAGCATCCCTGCCCGGTCCATCCCTTCCGCAGCCCCTCCAAAAAAGGGAAACCCCTTTTCCTGAAGGAAACGAGGAGGATGGAGATGGGGACCCATTTTTTTTCCAGGCTTATTTCCACCTGGAAAAAAAATCCCCATCTCCCTCGGAATCTCCTGGTGCTGCTGGTGTAGCCCCAGCCCCCCGCCGTGCCCTCGCCGCAGCCCCGACACACGCCGGGGTGTCCCCCCGTATCCCATCCCCACCCCCTCCCCGGTTACGGTCCGGCTATCCCCCTCTTTCCTCCCAAATTCTGCCTTTTTAATCAAATTGAGCGGGTTTTTCCTCTTTCCTCGCGCGGCGGGATGACGCCAAGCGGCGTCTTCCAACCGGCTGTTGCCTGCACTGAGTTGCTCCGTTCTCTGCGCCCGACCCCTCAGGCTCCCCGCAAAGGGATCAATAAACCCCCAAAATATTGGGGGAATTTTGGGGGGCCGGTGGGTGGGGGCTCAGGGGTGTTTTTTGGAGGATGGGAGCTGTAATCCCCGAGCATCCCTGCCCGGTCCATCCCTTCCGCAGCCCCTCCAAAAAAGGGAAACCCCTTTTCCTGAAGGAAACGAGGAGGATGGAGATGGGGACCCATTTTTTTTCCAGGCTTATTTCCACCTGGAAAAAAAATCCCCATCTCCCTCGGAATCTCCTGGTGCTGCTGGTGTAGGAGCCGGGACCGGGACTGTGTCACGTCCCGACGGGCTCGGAAGGAAAAGGGGGTGAAATAATTCCCCCGGCGGTGTCTGGAGCGGGGTTACGGCTACGGGGGGTCCCCGAAAACTCGCCGGGGGGCTGGTGGTGAAGCAGAGCGGGGCTTCTGGCGGCGTAAATCAGCTCAGCTCCCTCGGCCTCGGCGTTATTCCGGCTTTTCTCCGGGCTAAATGAGGACAGGAGCGAGCGGCTCAGCCCCAGCGCCGGGGTCAGCCGGGGCCATGGAAACAGCTTGGAAAACAAGGCGGGAGAAGCAGCCGCGGCCGCCCGCGGCGCCGGGAGGCAGCGGGGCCGTGAGCCGGCACGGTGGGTACCCCGGCTTGGGGGG
>NW_015090867.1:370347-371632 GCF_001431845.1 Calidris pugnax | reverse complement strand
CCTCCCAAATTCTGCCTTTTTAATCAAATTGAGCGGGTTTTTCCTCTTTCCTCGCGCGGCGGGATGACGCCAAGCGGCGTCTTCCAACCGGCTGTTGCCTGCACTGAGTTGCTCCGTTCTCTGCGCCCGACCCCTCAGGCTCCCCGCAAAGGGATCAATAAACCCCCAAAATATTGGGGGAATTTTGGGGGCCCGGTGGGTGGGGGCTCAGGGGTGTTTTTTGGAGGATGGGAGCTGTAAAATCTCTTCCCCTGGTGGTTTTGGGTGGGTTTAGTGCGTTTTTCCTTACAGCCCAGAGGGGAGAGTGAAATATTTGAAATATAGATTAATATAGACTGTAGGATATATAGACTGCTGGCCGTGCAGGGTTGTTGGATGTATAGGGCTGCTGGATGTGTGGGATTGCAGGATATATGAATTCCTGGATATAATGAGTTGCTGGATATATAGGGTTACTGGATATATAGGGTTACTGGATATATAGGGCTTGGGTATTTAGGATTGCTGGATATATAGGGCTGCTGGATGTATATTGCGAGCTCAGCTCCCTCGGCCTCGGCGTTATTCCTGACCCTGAGCAGCCTTGCTCCAAACATCCCTGCTCTGAACTCCCCTTTCCCGAGCATCCCCATCCCGAGTATTCCTGCTTGGAGCATCCCCATCCCGAGCATTCCTGCCCGGAGTATCCCCATCCTGAGCATTCCCACCCTGAGTATTCCCATCCTGAGCATTCCTGCCTGGAGTATCCCCATCCTGAGCTTCCCTACCCTTGTGCATCCCTTCCCCGAGCATCCCTGCCCGGTCCATCCCTTCCGCAGCCCCTCCAAATAAGGGAAACCCCCTTTTCCTGAAGGAAACGAGGAGGATGGCGTTGGGGACCCATTTTTTTCCTGGTGGAAATCTCTCCTGAAAATCTCCATCCTCCTCGTTTCCACCTGGAAAAAAAATCCCCCATCTCCCCTCTCCCTCGGAATCTCCTGGTGCTGCTGGTGTAGGAGCCGGGACCGGGACTGTGTCACGTCCCGACGGGCTCGGAAGGAAAAGGGGGTGAAATAATTCCCCCGGCGGTGTCTGGAGCGGGGTTACGGCTACGGGGGGTCCCCGAAAACTCGCCGGGGGGCTGGTGGTGAAGCAGAGCGGGGCTTCTGGCGGCGTAAATCAGCTCAGCTCCCTCGGCCTCGGCGTTATTCCGGCTTTTCTCCGGGCTAAATGAGGACAGGAGCGAGCGGCTCAGCCCCAGCGCCGGGGTCAGCCGGGGCCATGGAAACAGCTTGGAAAACAAGGC
>NW_015090867.1:367720-369742 GCF_001431845.1 Calidris pugnax | reverse complement strand
AAGGGATCAATAAACCCCCAAAATATTGGGGGAATTTGGCGGGCCCGGTGGGTGGGGGCTCAGGGGTGTTTTTTGGAGGATGGGAGCTGTAAAATCTCTTCCCCTGGTGGTTTTGGGTGGGTTTAGTGCGTTTTTCCTTACAGCCCAGAGGGGAGAGTGAAATATTTGAAATATAGATTAATATAGACTGTAGGATATATAGACTGCTGGCCGTGCAGGGTTGTTGGATGTATAGGGCTGCTGGATGTGTGGGATTGCAGGATATATGAATTCCTGGATATAATGAGTTGCTGGATATATAGGGTTACTGGATATATAGGGCTTGGGTATTTAGGATTGCTGGATATATAGGGCTGCTGGATGTATATTGCGGGATATATGAATTCCTGGATATAATGAGTTGCTGGATATATAGGGTTACTGGATATATAGGGTTACTGGATATATAAGGCTGCTGGATGTGTGGGATTGCTGAGTATGTAGGGCTGCTGGCTATATAGGGTTGTTGGATGTACAGCTCGCTGGATATATAGGGTTGGAGGGTATATAAGATGTGGGTGTTTAGGGCTGCTGAGTGTTTAGGGTTGCCAGATGTATAGATCTGGATATATGGGATCACAGAATATATAAGTTGCTGGCTGTAACGTGTTGCTGGATATATGGGGTTAATGGATATGCAGGTTGCTGGTTATACGGGGCTGCTGGATGTATAAGATACTGATTATATAAGGCTGTTGAATATATAAGATTGCTGGGTATATAGGGTTGCTGATTATATAAAGTTGCTGGATACGTAGAGCTGTTGAATATATAGGATGGCTGGAGATATATAGGGCTGCCGGATGTACAGGGTTGTTAGATGTCTAAGATTGCTGGATGTATGGGTTGCTGGTTATATGGGATTGCTGGATATATAGGGTTGGTGAATATATAGGATTCTTGGCTGTGTAGGCGGGGTTACGGCTACGGGGGGTCCCCGAAAACTCGCCGGGGGGCTGGTGGTGAAGCAGAGCGGGGCTTCTGGCGGCGTAAATCAGGGATATATAGGGTTGGTGAATATATAGGATTGCTGGCTGTGTAGGCTGCTGGTTATGTGGGATTGCTGGATGTATAGGGCTGCTGCATATGTAGGGTTGTGGAATATATGGGATTCCTGGATATATAGGGTTGCTGCATATATGGGGTTGTGGAATATATGGGATTCCTGGATGTATAGGGCTGCTGCATACGTAGTGTTGTGGAATATATGGGATTGCTGGATGTATAGGGCTGCTGCATACATAGGGTTGTGGAATATATGGGATTGCTGGATGTATAGTGCTCTTAGATGTACAAGAGTGCTGAGTGTGCAGGTTGCTGGATCTATGGGTCACTGGATCTATAGGGCACCGGGCTCCGTGGGGCCGCCGGCGGGGTCTGCGGGGGATCTGTGTCCATCCCTCCCCACCGGCTGCCGGGGCCGGGGGTCCCTCCGTGTCCCCCCCGTGGGGTGTGAAGGGGCCTCCGGGGGCCCGGTGGTGGGCTGCGGGGGCTGGTTGGGGGGCCCCCCGCGTCCGTCGGTCCGTCCGTCCGTCCCTACGTGCGCGCGGCGCTGGGGCTAATGGCTTCTCCAGCTGGGTTTGCAGGGGGCGGGGAGGGCCGGGGCGGCTGAGGCTGGAACAACTCGTTTCGTCTTTTCCTCCCTCCCTTGGACGGGTCCCACCGTCGGCGCCTCCGGCTTCGCCTCCCGCCCCGCACACGTAAGTGACGCCGGGTCACGGCCGGACCCGAATCCGGCACCGTGCCCCCCCGACGGGGCTCCCCCCCCCCGGGTTATAAAGGGACTATTCCCAGGGAGCGCAGCCCAGGCTGGAACCCCTCCAAGCCAGCCTCGGCGTGTGTGGTTATTTTTCATCTTATTTTCTTTTTTTTTCCCCTCCTTTCCCTCTGTTTAAGACATTTAAACCAAGGAAAATTTTTTTTTTTTTTTTTAAAAAAAAGGAGAAAAACCAGATTTTTAAAAAATAAACATTTTCATCCTCG
>NW_015090867.1:364753-367636 GCF_001431845.1 Calidris pugnax | reverse complement strand
GGGGGGGGGGGGGGGATTTTTCCCCCTTTATAGCACCCGGAGGATGCAGAAGGGACCGTGCAAGGGCTGAGCCAACCCGAACCGAAGCGCTTGGTTTTCTCTTTATTTTAATTTATTTCCCTCCCCCCCCTCCTCAGCTTTTATTCTTTCCTGGGGTGAATGGAAGGAGGTTTGGGCCAGCAGTGCTTTTTCCGGGGGAAAAGGAGGAATCGATGGAGGGATTTCTGCAGAGGGAGTCAGGATGGAGAAGGGGGGGTGGAAACCCCGGGGGGGGAATCAATTTTTGGGGAGAAGCCGTGAGGTCTTTCCATCTCCCGGCCTGTGGGACCGGGAACAAAAGGAGCTGGATGAGAGAGCCAGGAAAAAAAAAAAAAAATTATATTTTTTTTATAGAGAGATATTTTTTATTTTTTCCCCCTCCCCGCCGGTTTGGGGAAGGCTCTGGGATTAACCCTTTAGGGGCGGGATGCTCGTTCCTGCCTCGCCTTGGGAGGGTGAACTATTTTCCAAGGTGCCACCCCGACCCGGCGGCTGGTTTTTGGGGCTTCCCCTGCCCTTACCCAGCAGGTTCCCCCCCCCGGGGGAATAAACCCTGGGGCCCGGCGTCTCCCCTCCCCACCCAGAGCAAAACAGGTTTTGCATCATTTTCTCCGCGCTGGCGTCACCGCCACCACCCGGGGACACTTCGGGGGACGAGTGTGTGTCCGTCCCCCCCTGTCCCCCCCCCAACCCCGAGAACTTGGAAGGGGCTCGGGGTGTTTTTCTCCTCCCTGCCCACCCCTCGGAAAAACCCTTTTTGGTTGGGGAAGGGGAAGGAGGAGGAAGATGACGGGGGAGGAAGGACGGGCGAGGCTTGTTTCTTCCTTGGTTTGCAAAGGAGCGCGGGGGCGGCGTGTGGTCCCCACCCTGCCCCGGTTGGTGGCCCACGGGGGCCAACTGGTGGCCAAGCACTTGCTCCCCAGACCTGATGGACTGGTCCCCATGGCTCCGGGAGGGATGGGGACAGGGAGCCCCTAGAAACCAGGGTGAGCCCAGCGCCGGAGTGGGGCGCGGTGATTTGTGCCGGGGCTGTGCTCCCCGGTGAGTTTTCACCCCCCCGGAGAAGGGGAGGATTTTGGGGGTGTCACCGTTCTTCCCCGGTAGCACCGGCGTTCGGCGTGGAAACCCACCACCCTCACCCCAAGGGGTGCATGTGGGGCTGGCAGCTGAAGGGTTAAACACCCCTGCACCCCCCCCAGCCCCACACTGACAGCTCGCTCCTCTAATTCTCTGTAATTCGGGGTAATTTGGGCATCTCCCCGCGACTCCGAGCTGCCCATCCTTCCCCGTGAGCTGCTCCGGAGGCAGGAAGCTCTGCCCACAGCCTTCGCCTGCTTTGTCATAGTTTTTTCCAGCCAGTTTTGCTGTATTTTTAGTTTGCAGGAAGCTCCCCCCCCCTCCTCCCACCCACCCCCCCACCTCGGGTTATCAGCAAACTGATAAATCCTCTGCCACTGCCCCGGCTCCCTAAAATCCCCACCGCCGAGCGGGCAGAGAGTCACAGAGAGACCCCCATCCCTGGCCAAAACCCCATGGAGGGTCTTCACGGTGAGCCCAGACGCCGGGGTGATGGGCTCCCCGGGTCGGTGCAGTTGGCTCTCGAATGGGTTTTTGGTCTTTCCTTGGCAAACGGGGCCGGTTTTCGGGAGGCGGGTGCCGGAGCTCGGCGTTGCCAGGTTGATGGAGACGCCGGGTTATTCGAGGTGAAAGCAGCCCCCCCTGGCACCGGCGGAGCCAACTCGGCGGCTTCCTGCCGTGTGTGGTGGGGGGCGAAGGACAGCTGGGATGTTTGCTTTGGGCTCAGATCCAAAAAAAACCACACATCCCCCCCCACTTTTTTTTTTTTTTGCTCCTTGTGTCACTTCTTGGCCGATGTAAAGCACGTGGCCGGGGGGGCTGGGGATGCCCTCCCCGTCTCGTCCTCGGCGGGCGCTTGGAAATCCCAAAACACCCCGTGAGCAATCTCGAAAGCGGGTGGCGGGGGGAGACGTGGGTGGCACGGGGACGTCACGGTGGAAAGTGGCCACCTTCTGAGCCACGCTGCTCCTTCCGCAGCCAGGCAGAACCCCCCTGGTTTTGCTGGTGGCGATTATTTTTTTGCTGGTGGCCATTATTTTTTTGCTGGTGGCCATTATTTTTTCACGTGGCTCCTCGGCGCCTTCGTCCCCCGGGTGAGCAAAAGCGGTGGGGAAAGGGGGAATTAAAAAAATAAAGAGGTGTGTGGGGGGGAAAGGGGGCGGGTGATGTCGGCACGTGGATCGCTCGGCGGGGGATGCTGACGTCTCTCCTCTCTCCCTCCTCGCAGACAGGTTCGGTGGGCGACCCGGTTGATGGACCCAGCAGAAGCCAAATGGAAGAAGGGCCAATTAATTATGTGGAAGAAAGGAGGCTGAAGGAGGGCAGCGGGCTGAGCCTGGCGAATGGGGGCCGGGCGGAGGCGGGGGGCACGGCGCTGATGGAGCCGAGGGGCTGGTCGCCGGGCCAGCCGCCCGCCGCCGGCAAAGCCCACTTGGAAGACGTCAGGAACCTGGTGGCCTTTTCGGCGGTGGCCGAAGCCGTTTCCTCCTACCGCCTCCCGCCCCCGGGTTCGCCGTCGCTGCTGTACGAGAAGTTTGACTCGGAGATGAGCCGGGGGGGGCTGAGCGCGGCGGACGGCGTCCCGCGGGGGGAGGACCTGCACGCCCTCAAGGCTGCCCTGGCTTTGGCCAAACACGGCGTCAAACCCCCCAACTGCAACTGCGACGGCCCCGAGTGCCCCGACTACCTGGAATGGCTGGAGCAGAAGATCAAGACGGCTCTCGGTGAAGAGCCGGCGTCGCCGCGGCCCCGTGTCGCCGCCGCCGC
>NW_015090867.1:364250-364664 GCF_001431845.1 Calidris pugnax | reverse complement strand
GAGCCGGGAGCAGCACCAGAGCCATTTTTCGGCACCGCGCCTCCCCGGGGGGGTTTCGCAGCGACGTGGGGGCTGGAGGCCGAGGGGGCAGCGGGGGCTGGAGACCCCATGGCGGAGCTGGAGCAACTGCTGGGTAACGCCGACGACTACATCAAGGCAGCTTTCAAGAGACCCGACGCCGCGGCCGGCAAAGGGACGGTGCCTAAAACGGAGCCCCCCGAAAGAGCCCCCGGGAAGGATGTGCCCGGTGGCCCCCGTTTGCCCCCGGGGCCGCCGGAGCCCGACCTGCACAAGAAGACGCAGCTGGTCCTGCAGCAGCATCTCCATCACAAGCGCAGCCTCTTCCTCGAGCAGAACCTGGCGGCGACGGCGGCGGCGGCGACAACGACCCCCCCGGATCGGCCGAGCGGCTGG
>NW_015090867.1:356001-363943 GCF_001431845.1 Calidris pugnax | reverse complement strand
GACGGCGTCCCCCCGGCTCCCGACTCTCAGGAAAGGGGTGCCCCCGGGGGGGGCCCCCAAATTCACCCGGTGCCGGCGGGCTCCACCGTTTCAGAGGAAGCCCCGGCCGCCCCCCCGCCGGCCACCGCGCCCCCCATCATGGTGGATGACAAGCTGGAAGAGCTCATCCGGCAATTCGAAGCTGAATTCGGGGAGAATTTCAACCTGCCCCCCCCCGAGACACCCGCCCCGCTCGCCCCCGGGGCTACCGAGCTGCCGGGGGGGCCAGCACCAGCCCCACAAGTGCCCCCCGCCGCCGCCGCCGCCGTCGCCCCGGCGTCAAGCAGCGCTCCCCAAACCGGCCCCAAAAGCTTTTTGTTCTCACCGGGGAAGGGGCTGCTTTCGGACCCCCCCCCCTTCACCGCCCGCTCCCCAAAACAGATCAAAATCGAGTCTTCTGGTGCTATCACCGTGGTGTCCACCACGTGCTTTTACTCCGAGGAAAGCCAAAACCCGGAGGCGGACGAGGCCGACGGGACGCCCACCAAGGACGAGGTGCCGCTGACGCCCACCCTGAGCGGCTTTTTGGAGTCGCCTCTCAAATACCTGGACACGCCGACCAAAAGCCTCCTGGACACCCCGGCCAAGCGGGCACAGGCCGAGTTCCCCACCTGCGACTGCGTCGGTGAGCCAACGGCCGGGCCCCCGGGGTGTTACTGGGGTGGGGAGGAGCCCCCCGGGGTGGTATTTCGAGGAGGTGGCTTTGCAGGGTGGGATTGTTTGGGATAAATCACAGGGCGATGCCACGGTGCCGGCAAAGATCCCACTTCTGGAGGGATGTGGTCCCCGATGCTGCAGAGCCCTCTTTTTACTTTGTCATCTCCCCTCTGATTTTTGTGGTGGGATGGCAAACACTGAGTGACCACCGTGTCACCCTGGAGGTGGTGCCAACACCAAGTTGGCCATGCCAGTATGGATTGGAAGAGCAGCAAAACCAAAGGGCCATTGGGTTTTGCCTCCACTGAAGCGCTCGGCTAAATCCCATGGAGCCCCAAAACCCACCTAAAATCTATCTCACCTGGTTATTCCCACAATTTGAAGCCAAATTGGCCGGTTTGGGTTATTTGCTGCTGGGTTGTTTGGTGGCTGATCCCACCAGAATGCATTGAAAAGGCACCAAACTCTTGGATTTGGGATCTTTTTGGAAAAAAAGTAGTGTCACTGTGGAGGTGGTGCCAACACCACACTGGCCATGTCATCATGGGTTGAAAGAACAGCAAAACCAAAGGGCTGTTGGGTTTTGCCTCCTCTTTAATGCTTGGCTAAATCCCATGGAGCTTCAAAACCCACCTATAATGTGTCTCACCTGGTTATTCCCACCATTTGAAGCCAAATTGGCCAGTTTGGGTTCTTTGCTGCTGGGTTTCTGGGTTGTTTGTTGGCTGATGCCACCGGGGTGCACTGAAAAGTCACCAAACTCTAGGATTTGGGATTTTTTGGGGGAATAAAATCATGTCACCATGGAGGTGGTGCTGGCGGTGACCTGGTTGTGCCATCGTGGGTTGGAAGAACAGCAAAACCAAAGGGCTGTTGGGTTTTGCCTCCACTGAAGCGCTCGGCTAAATCCCACAGAGCACCAAAACCCACCTAAAATGTGTCTCACCTGGTTATTCCCACCATTTGAAGCCAAATTGGCCAGTTTGGGTTATTTGCTGCTGGATTGTTTGGTGGCTGATCCCATCGAGATGCATTGAAAAGTCATGGGATTTTTTGGGGGAATAAAATCATGTCACCATGGAGGTGGTGCTGGCGGTGACCTGGTTGTGCCATCGTGGGTTGGAAGAACAGCAAAACCAAAGGGCTGTTGGGTTTTGCCTCCACTGAAGCGCTCGGCTAAATCCCACAGAGCACCAAAACCCACCTAAAATGTGTCTCACCTGGTTATTCCCACCATTTGAAGCCAAATTGGCCAGTTTGGGTTATTTGCTGCTGGATTGTTTGGTGGCTGATCCCACCGAGATGCATTGAAAAGTCATCAAACTCTTGGCTTTGGCATATTTTTGGAAAAAAACATTGTGTTGCCATGGAGGTGGTGCCAACACCAAGCTGGCCATGCCATCGTGGGTTGGAAGAGCGGCAAAACCAAAGGGCTGTTGGGTTTTGCCTCCACTGAAGCGCTCGGCTAAATCCCTCAGAGCACCAAAACCCACCTAAAATCTATCTCACCTGGTTATTCCTGTTGTTTTAAAGCCAAATTGGCTGGTTTGGGTTATTTGCTGCTGGGTTGTTTGGTGGCTGATCCCACTGGGATGCATTGAGAAGGCACCAAACTCTAGGATTTGGGATCTATTTGGAAAGAAAGTAGTGTCACCATGGAGGTGGTGCCAACACCAAGCTGGCCATGTCATCATGGGTTGGAAGAGCAGCAAAACCAAAGGGCTGTTGGGTGTTGCCTACATTGAAGCGCTCGGCTAAATCCTGTGGAGCCCCCAAACCCACCTAAAATCCATCTCACCTGGTTATTTCTGTTGTTTTAAGCCAAATTGGCCAGTTTGGGTTCTTTGCTGCTGGGTTTCTGGGTTGTTTGGTGGCTGATCCCACCTGGATGCGTTGAAAAGGCACCAAATTCTTGGCTTTGGGATTTTTTTGGGAAAAAAAATCATGTCACCGTGGAGGTGGTGCTAATGCTGACCTGGCCGTGCCATCCTGGGTTGGAAGAAGAGCAAAACCAAAGGGCTGTTGGGTTTTCACTCTGCTGAAGCGTTGGCTAAATCCCTCAGAGCACCAAAATCGACCTAAAATCAGCTTTCCTGGTTATTCCTGCTGTTTTAACGCCAAATTGGCCGGTTTGGGTTATTTGCTGCTGAGTTGTTTGGTGGCTGATGCTACCAGAATGCATTGAAAAGGCACCAAACTCTTGGATTTGGGATCTTTTTGGAAAAAAAGTAGTGTCACTGTGGAGGTGGTGCCAACACCACGCTGGCCATGTCATCATGGGTTGAAAGAACAGCAAAACCAAAGGGCTGTTGGACTTTTGACTCTGCTGAAGCCGTTGGCTAAATCCCGTGGAGCCCCAAAACCCACCTAAAATCAGCTTTCCTGGTTATTCCTGTTGTTTTAAGCTAAATTGGGTTGTTTGGGTCATTTGCTGCTGGGTTGTTTGAGAAGGGATGTATTGAGAAGGCACCAAACTCTTGGATTTGGGATCTATTTGGAAAGAAAGTAGTGTCACCGTAGAGGTGGTGCCAACACCACGCTGGCCATCTCATCATGGGTTGAAAGAACAGCAAAACCAAAGGGCTGTTGGACTTTTGACTCTGCTGAAGCCGTTGGCTAAATCCCGTGGAGCCCCAAAACCCCCCTAAAATCAGCTTTCCTGGTTAATCCTGTTGTTTTAAGCCAAATTGGCCAGTTTGGGTTATTTGCTGCTGGGTTGTTTGAGAAGGGATGTATTGAGAAGGCACCAAACTCTTGGATTTGGGATCTATTTGGAAAGAAAGTAGTGTCACCGTAGAGGTGGTGCCAACACCAAGCTGGCCATGCCATCGTGGGTTGGAAGAACAGCAAAACCAAAGGGCTGTTGGGTGTTGCCTACATTGAAGCGCTCGGCTAAATCCCATGGAGCCCCCAAACCCACCTAAAATCTATCTCATCTGGTTATTCCTGTTGTTTTAAGCCAAATTGGCTGGTTTGGGTTATTTGCTGCTGGGTTTCTGGGTTGTTTGGTGGCTGATGCCACCGGAATGCATTGAAAAGGCACCAAACTCTTGGCTTTGGGATTTTTTGGGGAAAAAAAATCATGTCAGCATGGAGGTGATGCTGATGCCAGCCTGTCCATGCCGGCGTGCGTTGGAAGAACAGCAAAACTAAAGGGCTGTTGGGTTTTCACTCTGCTGAAGCGTTGGCTAAATCCCATAGAGCACCAAAACCCACCTAAAATCAGCTTTCCTGGTTAATCCTGTTGTTTTAAGCCAAATTGGCCGGTTTGGGTTATTTGCTGCTGGGTTGTTTGGTGGCTGATCCCACCAGAATGCATTGAGAAGGCACCAAACTCTTGGATTTGGGATCTTTTTGGAAAGAAAGTAGTGTCACCGTGGAGGTGGTGCCAACACCAACCTGGCTGTGCCATCGTGGGTTGGAAGAGCAGCAAAACCAAAGGGCTGTTGGGTTTTGCCTCCTCTTTAGTGCTTGCTCTAAATCCCATGGACCTCCAAAACCCACCTAAAATCCATCTCACCTGGTTATTTCTGTTGTTTTAAGCCAAATTGGCTGGTTTGGGTTATTTGCTGCTGGGTTGTTTGGTGTCTGATCCCACTGGGATATATTGATAAGGCACCAAAGTCTTGGATTTGAGATCTTTTTGGAAAGAAAGTAGTGTCACCATGAAGGTGGTGCCAACACCAAGCTGGCCATGCCATCCTGGGTTGGAAGAACAGCAAAACCAAAGGGCTGTTGGGTTTTGCCTCCTCTTTAGTGCTTGCTCTAAATCCCATGGACCTCCAAAACCCACCTAAAAGCCATCTCACCTGGTTATTTCTGTTGTTTTAAGCCAAATTGGCTGGTTTGGGTTATTTGCTGCTGGGTTGTTTGGTGTCTGATCCCACTGGGATATATTGATAAGGCACCAAAGTCTTGGATTTGAGATCTTTTTGGAAAGAAAGTAGTGTCGCCGTGGAGGTGGTGCCAACACCAAGCTGTCCATGCCGGCATGGCTTGGAAGAACAGCAAAACCAAAGGGCTGTTGGGTTTTGGCTCCTCTTAATGCTTGGCTAAATCCCATGGAGCTCCAAAACCCACCTATAATGTGTCTCACCTGGTTATTCCCACCATTTGAAGCCAAATTGGCCAGTTTGGGTTATTTGCTGCTGGGTTGTTTCGTGGCTGATCCCACCGGGGTGCATTGAAAAGGCACCAAACTCTTGGCTTTGGCATATTTTTGGAAAAAAACATTGTGTCACCATGGAGGTGGTGCCAACACCAACCCAGCTATGCCATCGTGGGTTGAAAAAACAGCAAAACCAAAGGGCTGTTGGGTGTTGCCTACATTGAAGCGTTCGGCTAAATCCCGTGGAGCCCCAAAAGCCACCTAAAATCTATCTCATCTGGTAATTCCTGTTGTTTTAAGCCAAATTAGTTGATTTGGGTTATTTGTTGCTGGGTGTCTGGGTTGTTTGGTGGCTGATCCCACCGGGATGCATTGAAAAGTCATCAAACTCTTGGATTTGGGATTTGTTAGGTGGTTTTTTTGGTGTGTGTTGGCATTCGTTAGACTTGGCAGCAAGTGGCAGACACTTCCCACCGGGTCCTAGCTCCATCCGAGCGCTGGGACCTGGCTCTTCCCTCCCCAAAATTGAGCCCCAGTGCTCTCCCCTGGGAAGGAGCAGGGTGAGGATTTGGGGCATCCAGACGGACCAACGAACCCCCGCGCTGCTGGGAGAGGTGGCCTGGGGCCAAGTGCAAGCTGCACTTTATTAGCAGGGCTTATGATTATTTATTTATTTGCTTGTAAATGGCAGCAGTAATTAGCCCGAGCGAATGAAAGGCTTTTCTGGAGCCGCTCGAACCGATCTCGGAGTTTCTCCCTGCGCTGCTTGAAAAGATTCGGGTGGCTTTTTCCTTTGCAACCTGTTTTAAAAGCTGGGAAAGGTGGGGGATTCCCCTCCTCCCCCCACCACCTCTCTCCGTTTTTCTCAAGGCAAAGCTGTGAGAGAAAGCAATTAAGTAGGAGTTGGGGCTCGGGGCTTTATTAGGTGCCTGTGCTGTTTAGACGCCGTAATAAAATCAGCCTTCGCTGCGTGGCCCGTATTGATCCCTGTCTGGACAGCTGCAGCCCAGCTGAGCCCGGCTTTCTCCTCGCCCTGGCTCCCGGCCAGTTCGACATGATGGGAATGAAAATCAGGGTGGTGAGAGCTGAGGGTTGGAAGGATGGATCAGCCCCGGCCCTGGCACCGCGTCCTCATCCCCGCCGGCGGCGTTTGAGCATCCCCCTGCGCCGGAGATGGACCCCTGTGCTGGCCCCCAGCATCCTTGGCTTCCCCACACCAGCACCTTCCTGCCCTGAAAACCCCCGAGGGGTTTGGTGCTGCTGGGGGTTGTTGCTTGCAGGGCTGTAGCCCAGCATCCTTCTCTGCTAGCCCCGGCATCCTTCTCTAGCAGCACCAGCTTCTGCCATAGCCCAGCATCCTTCTGCTGGAGCCCCAGCATCCTCCGTAGCCCAGAAGCCTTTTGCCATAGCCCTGGCATCTTTCTGCCATAGCACCTGGCATACCTCTGTCCTAGCCCAGCGTCCTTCTCCCATAGCCTCCAGCATCCTTTTGTGGCCCAGCATCCTTCTGCAGTAGCCCAGCATCCATAGCCCCAGCTTCCTTCTCTCGTAGCCCAGCATCCTCCTCCTATAGCCCAGCATCCTTCTCCCATAGCCTCCAGCATCCTTTTGTAGCCCAGCATCCTTCTGCAGTAGCCCAGCATCCATAGCCCAGGATTCTTCTCCCGTAGCCACAGCATCCTCTGGCCGGGCATCCTTCTGCTGTAGCCCCGGGCATCCTTCTGTCATAGCCCAGCATCCTTCTGTCATAGCCAAGCATCCTTCTCCTGTAGCCCAGCATCCTTCTCTCATAGCCAAGCATCCTTTTCTGGTAGCCTCAGCATCCTTCTCCTGTAGCCAAGCATCCTTCTCCTGTAGCCCAGCATCCTTTTCTGGTAGCCCCAGTATCCTTCTGTAGCCCAGCTTCCTTCTCCAATAGCCAAGCATCCTTTTCTGGTAGACCCAGCATCCTTCTCCTGCAGCCCCAGCAGCCTTTGCCTGTGGCCTCCAGCATCCTTCTTCTGTAGCCCAGCATCCTTCCCCGGTAGCTCCTGCTCCTTCCTTGCCCAGGCTCAGCCAACTCCGGGCATCCCCTGAGCATCCCCAAATCCTCCTGATGAGCCTGGAAGTGGCACCAGCGGGTAGTTTTCAGCCCCAATATCATCCCCTGATGGTTTTGGCAGCATCTCGGCTGCGCCAGTCCCAGTGAGCGGGGCCAGGCGGGTGCCAGGGTGGGAGCTGGTGGGGAGCAGGGGGGTCGGGGGGGTATATGCTGAATTGCCCACCGCTGCTAATTGCTTCATCTCATCAGAGCTCGTCAAAATGCCCCACGCTCAAAGCAGCCGGTGCCGAGCCCTGGTGCCAGGATGGAGCCACAGTCCTGCCGGGAGGCTTGGAGGGGGCTGCATCCCCCCGGGGAGGTTTTTGGGGCTGAGCCCCCGTCCCCCCGATCCCCAGTGGCGTTTTTAGTGCTGGGAGCAGAAAATGAAGAGGAGCCCTCGGGCTGTTTAACGAACCCCTAATTGCGGCTTCCCTTCCCCAGTGCTCTTAGGGGGAAACGCTGCTGAGGTACCTTTGGGTTTGGGTGCAAAAGTGCTCCATTTGAGGGGAATTTGGGGGTTTGGCATCCTTCGGGGCAGCCAGTGGAGGTGCAAACCCCAAAATATCTGTTCCCCCCCTCTTTTCTGCCTCTGCAGAGCAAATTGTGGAGAAGGACGAGGGACCCTATTACACCCACCTGGGCTCGGGGCCCACCGTGGCGTCCATCAGGGAGCTCATGGAGGAGCGGTAAGGGCCCCTGCCCCATCCCCTCCTGTCCTGGGGGGGCCACAAGGGCAAGTGGGGTCTCATGAGGGCAAGTGGGGTCTCATGAGGGCAAGTGGGGTCTCATGAGGGCAAGTGGGGTCTCATGAGGGCAAGTGGGGTCTCATGAGGGCAAGTGGGGTCTCATGAGGGCAAGTGGGGTCTCATGAGGGCAAGTGGGGTCTCATGAGGGCAAGTGGGGTCTCATGAGGGCAAGTGGGGTCTCATGAGGGCAAGTGGGGTCTCATGAGGGCAAGTGGGGTCTCATGAGGGCGAGTGGGGTCTCATGAGAGGGCGAGTGGGGTTTCATGAGGGCGAGTGGGGTCTCATGAGGGTGAGTGGGGTCTCATGAGGGCG
>NW_015090867.1:338473-350312 GCF_001431845.1 Calidris pugnax | reverse complement strand
GACCAACGAACCCCCGCGCTGCTGGGAGAGGTGGCCTGGGGCCAAGTGCAAGCTGCACTTTATTAGCAGGGCTTATGATTATTTATTTATTTGCTTGTAAATGGCAGCAGTAATTAGCCCGAGCGAATGAAAGGCTTTTCTGGAGCCGCTCGAACCGATCTCGGAGTTTCTCCCTGCGCTGCTTGAAAAGATTCGGGTGGCTTTTTCCTTTGCAACCTGTTTTAAAAGCTGGGAAAGGTGGGGGATTCCCCTCCTCCCCCCACCACCTCTCTCCGTTTTTCTCAAGGCAAAGCTGTGAGAGAAAGCAATTAAGTAGGAGTCGGGGCTCGGGGCTTTATTAGGTGCCTGTGCTGTTTAGACGCCGTAATAAAATCAGCCTTCGCTGCGTGGCCCGTATTGATCCCTGTCTGGACAGCTGCAGCCCAGCTGAGCCCGGCTTTCTCCTCGCCCTGGCTCCCGGCCAGTTCGACATGATGGGAATGAAAATCAGGGTGGTGAGAGCTGAGGGTTGGAAGGATGGATCAGCCCCGGCCCTGGCACCGCGTCCTCATCCCCGCCGGCGGCGTTTGAGCATCCCCCTGCGCCGGAGATGGACCCCTGTGCTGGCCCCCAGCATCCTTGGCTTCCCCACACCAGCACCTTCCTGCCCTGAAACCCCCCGAGGGGTTTGGTGCTGCTGGGGGTTGTTGCTTGCAGGGCTGTAGCCCAGCATCCTTCTCTGCTAGCCCCGGCATCCTTCTCTAGCAGCACCAGCTTCTGCCATAGCCCAGCATCCTTCTGCTGGAGCCCCAGCATCCTCCGTAGCCCAGAAGCCTTTTGCCATAGCCCTGGCATCTTTCTGCCATAGCACCTGGCATACCTCTGTCCTAGCCCAGCGTCCTTCTCCCATAGCCTCCAGCATCCTTTTGTGGCCCAGCATCCTTCTGCAGTAGCCCAGCATCCATAGCCCCAGCTTCCTTCTCTCGTAGCCCAGCATCCTCCTCCTATAGCCCAGCATCCTTCTCCCATAGCCTCCAGCATCCTTTTGTAGCCCAGCATCCTTCTGCAGTAGCCCAGCATCCATAGCCCAGGATTCTTCTCCCGTAGCCACAGCATCCTCTGGCCGGGCATCCTTCTGCTGTAGCCCCGGGCATCCTTCTGTCATAGCCCAGCATCCTTCTGTCATAGCCAAGCATCCTTCTCCTGTAGCCCAGCATCCTTCTCTCATAGCCAAGCATCCTTTTCTGGTAGCCTCAGCATCCTTCTCCTGTAGCCAAGCATCCTTCTCCTGTAGCCCAGCATCCTTTTCTGGTAGCCCCAGTATCCTTCTGTAGCCCAGCTTCCTTCTCCAATAGCCAAGCATCCTTTTCTGGTAGACCCAGCATCCTTCTCCTGCAGCCCCAGCAGCCTTTGCCTGTGGCCTCCAGCATCCTTCTTCTGTAGCCCAGCATCCTTCCCCGGTAGCTCCTGCTCCTTCCTTGCCCAGGCTCAGCCAACTCCGGGCATCCCCTGAGCATCCCCAAATCCTCCTGATGAGCCTGGAAGTGGCACCAGCGGGTAGTTTTCAGCCCCAATATCATCCCCTGATGGTTTTGGCAGCATCTCGGCTGCGCCAGTCCCAGTGAGCGGGGCCAGGCGGGTGCCAGGGTGGGAGCTGGTGGGGAGCAGGGGGGTCGGGGGGGTATATGCTGAATTGCCCACCGCTGCTAATTGCTTCATCTCATCAGAGCTCGTCAAAATGCCCCACGCTCAAAGCAGCCGGTGCCGAGCCCTGGTGCCAGGATGGAGCCACAGTCCTGCCGGGAGGCTTGGAGGGGGCTGCATCCCCCCGGGGAGGTTTTTGGGGCTGAGCCCCCGTCCCCCCGATCCCCAGTGGCGTTTTTAGTGCTGGGAGCAGAAAATGAAGAGGAGCCCTCGGGCTGTTTAACGAACCCCTAATTGCGGCTTCCCTTCCCCAGTGCTCTTAGGGGGAAACGCTGCTGAGGTACCTTTGGGTTTGGGTGCAAAAGTGCTCCATTTGAGGGGAATTTGGGGGTTTGGCATCCTTCGGGGCAGCCAGTGGAGGTGCAAACCCCAAAATATCTGTTCCCCCCCTCTTTTCTGCCTCTGCAGAGCAAATTGTGGAGAAGGACGAGGGACCCTATTACACCCACCTGGGCTCGGGGCCCACCGTGGCGTCCATCAGGGAGCTCATGGAGGAGCGGTAAGGGCCCCTGCCCCATCCCCTCCTGTCCCGGGGGGGCCACAAGGGCAAGTGGGGTCTCATGAGGGCAAGTGGGGTCTCATGAGGGCGAGTGGGGTCTCATGAGGGAGAGCGGGGTCTCATGAGGGCGAGCAGGAGCCATGAGGGTGAACTGGGAATTCTTAGGGGTCCTGTGAGGGCAAGTGGGGGCCTATGAGGGATCCCATGGGGGCTGGTGGGGGCTTGGGGGGGTGAGCTGGGTCCTGTGAGGGCAAGTGGGGGTCCCTGAGGTCTCGTGAAGGTGAGTGGGGACCTGGGATGATGGATGGGGTTCCATGAGGAGGGCGAGTGGTGTCCCGTGAGGATGAGCTGGGGCTGATGAAGGTGAGTGGGGTCCCATGGGGTCCTGTGAAGGAGAGAAGGAGAGAAGCATCCTGTGAGGGTGAGTGGGGTCCTATGAGGGGTCCCGTGAAGGTGAGTGAGGTCACAGGAGGGCGAGTGGGGTCCAGCAAGGGTGAGTGGGATCCTGTGGGGTGAGTGGGTGCTCGAGAGCTCCCGTGAGGGCAAGTGGGGTCCCGTGAAGGCAAGTGGAGTCCAGTGAGGGCAAGTGGAGTCCAGTGAGGGCAAGTGGAGTCCAGTGAGGGCAAGTGGGGTCCTGTGAGGCAAGTGGGTGCTCAAGAGGGGTCCCGTGAGGGCGAGTGGGGTCCAGTGAGGGCGAGTGGGGTCCTGTGAGGCAAGTGGGGTCCTGTGAGGCAAGTGGTGGCTCAAGAGGGGTCCCATGAGGGCGAGTGGGGTCCCATGGGGTGAGTGGGTGCTCAAGAGGGCTCCCATGAGGGCAGGTGGAGTCCAGTGAGGGCAAGTGGGGTCCTGTGAAGCAAGTGGGTGCTCAAGAGGGGTCTCAGTGCAGGTGAGTAGGGTCCCATGAGGGCGAGTGGGGTCCCGTGAGGGTGAGTGGGGTCTGGTGGCGTGAGTGGGGGCTCATGAGGGTGAGCAGGGGGACTCGTGAGCACGGTGGGGGCAAGTGGGGCTGATGCCTGTCCCATGGCAGGTACGGCGAGAAGGGGAAGGCCATCCGCATTGAGAAGGTCATCTACACGGGGAAGGAGGGGAAGAGCTCCCGGGGCTGCCCCATCGCCAAGTGGGTGAGTGCCTTCCCCCCCACCCCGTCTCTCGTCCCCCACCTCAGAGCCCTCCCTGGGGTGATGCTCCTGCCCGTCCCCTCCCTGCCTGGGGACCAGGAGGTCCCTCGCTGGCGGTGGCCAGCAGGAGCTGCAGGAGCAGGATGCTCTTTCTGCGGCTGTGGGGGAGGAAGCGAGAGTGACGGCCACCCCCGGGGAAACTCCCTGGGGTTTCCCATCCTAAATACCTGCTGAGCAGCACGTCCCTGCCTGCAGCCCCTGGGCTGGTCACATCACCCCCCCCAGCACCCAAAAAACCCATGGGTGGATGCAGCCCCTACAGCTCTGCCCCCCCCAGATCCCTACGGAATGCTGTGGAAAGCAACCAGAACCCACTTTTGGGGTCCTCCCCATCATAGAATCATAGAATTTCACTGAATTTCACTGAATTTTAGAGTTGGAAGGGACCATAGAGATCATCTAGTCCAACTCCCCTGCTGAAGCAGGATTGCCTAGAACTAGAGCATGTTACTCAGGAGCATCCAGGTGGGTCTTGGAATGGTTTGGGTTGGAAGGGACCTCAAAGATCATCTAGTTCCAACCCCCCTGCCCTGGGCAGGGACACCTGAGCAGGTTGCTCAAGGCCCCATCCAGCCTGACCTTGAACCCCTCCAGGGATGGGGCATCCACAACTTCTCTGGGCAACCTGTTCCAGTGTCTCACCACCCTCAGAGTAAAAAATTTCTTGTTTGCCATCAGAGCCATCCGACTTGAACCCCCTGTTTTTTCTTTTTCCAGGTGATCCGGAGACACAACCAAGAGGAGAAGCTGCTGTGCCTGGTGCGGCACCGGGCCGGCCACCACTGCCAGAACGCCGTCATCATCATCCTCATCCTGGCCTGGGAGGGCATCCCCCGCACGCTGGGGGACACGCTCTACCAGGAGCTCACCGACACCCTCACCAAGTACGGCAACCCCACCAGCCGCCGCTGCGGCTTGAACGACGAGTAAGTCTCCCCGCACCACCTGGATGCTTTGGGGAACGTGGGATGGGGTGGGAAGGGGATGTGGGATGTCCCCCCCTGCCTCTGTTTTCGGTGCTGCTGACCCTCCTCCATGGTGTCCCTCCCGCAGCCGGACCTGTGCGTGCCAAGGCAAGGACCCCAACACCTGCGGCGCTTCCTTCTCCTTCGGCTGCTCCTGGAGCATGTATTTTAACGGCTGCAAATACGCCCGGAGCAAAACTCCCCGCAAGTTCAGGCTGGTGGGGGACAATCCCAAAGAGGTGGGTGACACGGGTGGAGCGGGGGCTGCGGGTTCAGACCTCCTTTTACCCCCACCTCCAAGTTTTGCAGGGGGAAAAGCCTGAAAATGGGATTTTTTGTGGGGTTTTTTTGATGAGTTAGGGAGATGGGGGGGAAAGAAAGCCAACTCGGTGAAACTAGAGGGCAGGCTCGCTTTGGCATCACAGAGACTTCTGGTGTGACAGCAAGTGCTGGTGGCACTAATGAGGTCATTCTGGAAACCCCAGGGAAGATGCCAGAGGGCTCATGGGTTGGGCAAGCAAAAGTACAACAGATGGTGGAGGTTGAATGGCCAAAACCTCACCAGGAATTTAAGCCACGTGCTTTGGGTGGCGAGGGACATCGTGGGGAGGGTCGGATGCGGCGTGGCGTTGCGGGGGCTCTTCCCCTAATTGTGTCCCCTCTGCTGAAACCCCTGGGTGACACCTTCCTCTCTCTTCCCTACTGCAGGAAGAGCTGCTCCGGAAAAGCTTCCAGGACTTGGCCACCGAGGTTGCTCCGCTTTACAAGAGGCTGGCACCACAAGCCTACCAAAACCAGGTACTGGCCACCAATTGTCCTCTCCGGAGCACGTTGGCCCCTCAAAAGGGTGCGGGGTGGTGGCACGTAGGAGATTTTGGATAACCGGAGCCAAAGCCGTGTGGTGTTGTGGATACACCAGAGGGACGGGATGTCATCCAAAAGGACCTGGACAGGCTGGAGAGGTGGGCCCAGGTGAACCTCATGAGGTTCAACAAGAGCAAATGCAAGGTTCTGCACCTGGGCCGGAACAATCTTCGCCACCAATACAAACTGGGGGGTGAGGGATTGGAAAGCAGCCCTGAGGAAAGGGACTTGGGGGTGCTGGTGGAGGAGAAGCTGGACATGAGCAGGCAGTGGGCAGCTGCAGCCCAGAAGGCCAATCCCATCCTGGGCTGCATCAAAAGCTGCGTTGCCAGCAGGTCCAGAGAGGGGATTCTGCCACTTTACTCTGCTCTGGTGAGACCTCACCTGGAGTATTGTGTGCAGGGCCTGTTTAGAAAGGCCTGCAGTGACAGGACGAGGGGCAATGGCTTCAAGCTGGAGGGGAACAGATTTAGACTGGAGATGAGGAGAGGGTTCTTCACTGTGAGGGTGGTGGAGCACTGGAACAGGTTGCCCAGGGAGGTGGTTGAGGCCCCTTCCCTGGAGATATTCAAGGAGAGGCTCGATGAGGCCCTGGGCAACCTGGTCTAGTTGGGGGTGTCCCTGCTGACTGCGGGGGGTGGGACTAGATGGCCTTTGGAGGTCCCTTCCGGCCTGGGCAACTCTATTACTCTATGACTCTGACTCTCCTCCTCCTGCCAGGTTACCAACGAGGACGTGGCCATAGACTGCCGGCTGGGCCTGAAGGAGGGGAGGCCGTTCTCGGGAGTGACGGCGTGCATGGACTTCTGCGCTCACGCTCACAAAGATCAGCACAACCTCTACAACGGCTGCACGGTGGTGAGCAGGCGGCCGGTGGGGCTTTTCGGGGTGCTCCCCCCATCCCATTTTGGGATGCTCCTTTTTGAGCCACTCAGTCCCCGCTGTCACAGAATCACAGAAGGGTGGAGGTTGGCAGGGACCTCTGGGGATCACCCAGTCCAACCCCCTGCCAGAGCAGGGTCACCCAGAGCAGGTTGGACAGGAAGAGATCTTACCTGCTGCAGTGGAAATAGCGTTTATTTGGTTTAATTTTGTATTTTTCCTTGATTTCTGTTTATCAACCACCCACTGAGTGACCTGATCCCATTGGGATTTGAAAGCCCTGCACACAGTGGGGAATATCACAGAGTCACAAAGTCCCAGACTGGCAGGGGTTGGCAGGGACCTCTTGGAGACCACCCAGTCCAACCCCCTGCCAGAGCAGGGCCACCCAGAGCAGGTCCCACAGGAACATGTCCAGGAGGGGTTTGGAATATCCCCAGAGAAGGAGACCCCACACCCTCTCTGGGCAGCCTCTGCCAGGGCTCTGCCACCCTCACAGGAAAGAAGTTCCTCCTCATGTTGAGATGGAATTTCCCATGTCTCAGTTTGTGCCCATCACCCTTTGTCCTGTCCCCGGGCACCACTGAGAAGAGTCTGGCCCCATCCTCTTGCACCCCACCCTTTAGCTCTTGCTCAGCATCGTTGAGATCTCCTCTCAGGCTTCTCTTCTCCAGACTAAAAAGACCCAAGTCCCTCACCCTTTCTTCATCATGGAGATGCTCCAGGCTCCTCATCATCTTTGTAGCCTCTGCTGTCCCCTCTCCAGCAGTTCCCTGTCCTTCAGGAACTGTGGAGCCCAGAACTGGTCCCAGTGCTCCAGATGTGGCCTCCCAAGGGCAGAGCAGAGGGGCAGGGTGACCTCCCTTGGCCTGTGGTCACATTTTTCTGAGTGCCTCCCAGGAGACCATTCTTCAAGGGCCCATTGCTGGCCCATGGGCAACTTGTTGTCCCCCAGGACTCCCAGGTCTTTCTCCTCAGAGCTGCTCTCCAGCAGGTCACCCGCAACCTGTACTGGTGTGTGGGGTTATTCCTCCAGAGGTGCAGGACCCTGCACTTGCCCTTGGTGAACTTCATGAGGTTAATGAAGCCCACACTTGTCCCCAACTGTCCTACCTGTGTGACTCCAGTGGCCGGTCCTTGGTGTTTGCACACCTCAGATGAAACCCGTGAGGTCTGTAGGTTGCTGATGCCACCCCAGCTGGATGAAATCACGGTGCTAACGAGGACTGTGCGTTTGCTTTTGTCCAACCCAAACCCCACAGGAGGTCTCCAGGTGCTGGTTGGGGAGCGGTGGGGCTGGGGGAGATGCCAGGCTGATGTGGCTTCACACGGATGAGGTAGAAGGAGGAGGTTTTGCCCCTGTCCTGTGTGGGCAGCGTCCCCCTGATGGCACCCTGCGCTCCCCCAGGTCTGCACGCTGACGAAGGAAGACAATCGCGTGGTGGGGAAGATCCCTGAAGATGAGCAACTGCACGTCCTCCCCCTCTACAAGATGTCCAGCACGGACGAGTTCGGCAGCGAGGAGAACCAAAACGCCAAGGTGGGCAGCGGGGCCATCCAGGTGCTCACGTCCTTCCCCCGCGAGGTCCGCAAGCTGCCCGAGCCCGCCAAGTCCTGCCGGCAGAGGCAGCTGGAAGCGAGGAAAGCCGCCGCTGAGAAGAAGAAGCTGCAGAAGGAGAAGCTGATGACGCCGGAGAAGATCAAGCAGGAAGCGCTGGAGCTCCCCACGCTCCAGCAAAACGCAGGTAAGGGGGGCAGAGCCGAGGTCCTGCCACCCCAAGCCGTCCGGAAAGCACGTGAGGGGATGGGGATGCAGCTGGGGGCTTTCTGGGGGTGGTGGCGTTGAGCCCTTGGTGTCTTGGGGTGCAGGATGGCATTTTTGAGGTGCCTGGGTTCTTCCCTGTACCACGGTGCAGTGGGGAGACCGGAGTGTGGGTGCAAATCGGTGCCATCGCGCCGGGTGGTGCCACTGACCTCCGTGCCCATCCTTTGAGCCCGTCACGGTGGGATTTTCGAGTCTGGCTGAGTTGTTTTGTTTTTTTTTTGGGGGGTCCTTGCTCCCTCCCCGAGGGCGGTGTCCTGGGCTGGCGGGTCACGGGGGCTGTGTGTGTGCTGTGCCCGCAGGTATGGCGTTGAAAAACGGGCTGCCCCCGCAGCCGCTGAAACCTTCCATCAAGGTGGAGCCGCAGAGCCATTACAACGCCTTCAAGTACAACGGCAACGCGGTGGTGGAGAGCTACTCGGTGCTGGGGAGCTGCCGCCCCTCCGACCCCTACAGCATGAACAGTGTTTACTCTTACCATTCCTACTATGCACAGCCCAATCTGCCTTCCGTGAACGGGTTTCACTCCAAGTTCGCGCTTCCCTCCTTCGGGTATTACGGTTTTTCCAGCAACCACGTGTTCCCCTCGCAGTTTCTCAATTACGGGGCGCCCGAGAGGAGCGGGAGCAGCTGGGTGAGTAACGGCTACGAGAAGAAGCCCGACGTCCCGGCCTTGCAGGAGAACCTCAACCACGCTTACGGGAACTCCGATTTCCCCGAGCCCATCCCGCAAAGCGTCCGGAGCAAAAACCATCACCAGCGCACCTACGAGCGGGCGAACCGCTACGCCAGCCAGCAGAAAGCGGCGGCGGTGGCCGGGACGCACAGGACTAACTCGGGCTCGGAGGAGGCACCGCCGTTTGCACAGAACTGTTTCGGCGGCCGACCCATCAAGCAGGAGCCTCCGGACCCTCCGCCCGCCATCGAGCCCCTTCCCAGCGCGGCGGCCGTGCCCGGCACCGGTTTAGCCCTGCCAGCCATCCCGGCGCGCGGCGCGGGGCCAGAGCAGCGGTGGAGCCCCTTCAAAGCCCCCCGGGGCATGTCTTCCCCCGAGAGGACTAGCACGGCTGAGGGCTCGTGGAGCGGCCTGGCGCCAGGCTCGGGCGGGAGGGAGAAGCCCAGCGCCTTCGACATGGCCGCCCGCTTGCCACCGCCGGAGAAGCAGTGGCCCAACGTTCTGGGGGGAGAGGCGGCGGCGGCGGCGACGCGGGGCACGGGCTTGCTGCCCAAACCGTGGAGCCCCTGCAAGTTGGGGGAGACGGGGCTGGCCGGCACGGGCACCTCCAGCCTGCTGGGGCCACTGGGGTTCGGCTCGGCCTTGCCGGGCCTGCCCGGCTTCCCCGAGGAGCCGTGGGGCGCGGTGAAGGCCGAGGAGCGGAGGACGCCGGCGCCCAGCCCGGGGTTGCCGGAGAAGCCATGGGAGGCGGCGGTGGGCGAGAAGGGGGCGGCGGGGCCCCGCCGGGAGAAGCCGTGGGACCCCTTCGGCCTGGAGGAGGATCTGCCGGAGAAGGCGGTGAAGGAGGAGGAGGAGGAGGAGGAGGCGGCGGAGGAGGAGGAAGAGGAGGAGGAGTGGTCGGACAGCGAGCACAACTTCCTGGACGAGAACATCGGCGGGGTGGCCGTGGCGCCCGCCCACGGCTCCATCCTCATCGAGTGCGCCCGCCGTGAGCTCCACGCCACCACCCCGCTGAAGAAACCCAACCGCTGCCACCCCACCCGCATCTCCCTGGTCTTCTACCAACACAAGAACTTGAACCAGCCCAACCACGGCCTGGCGCTGTGGGAGGCCAAGATGAAGCAGTTGGCGGAACGGGCCCGAGCCCGGCAGGAGGAGGCGGCGCGGTTGGGTCTCCCGCCCGACGCCAAAGCCTTCGCCAAGAAACGCAAGTGGGGCGGCGCGTTGGCGAGCGAGGCCCCCAGCAAGGAGAGGAGGGACTCGGTCCCCACGCGGCAGGCGGTGGCCATCCCCACCAACTCCGCCATCACTGTGTCCTCCTACGCCTACACCAAGGTGACGGGCCCCTACAGCCGCTGGATCTGAGAGGGAGGCCATCGGCCGCGGCCCCATCTTACCTCAACCCTCGGCGGCGCCGCAGCCCCGGCGGCGTTGCTTCGTGGTGCTTTCTCCTCGGGCGTGGGGGAGAAGAAAGAAGAAGAAGAAAAAAAGAAATTTAAAAAAGAAGAAGAAGGAAAAAAAAAAAAAAGATAAAGAGGCAAAACCCAACCAAAACCCAATGGAAAACCCAACCCATGGAAAGCGAAGCCCAAACCCGCACGCTTGGAAACAGCGGGCGCACGCCGTCGGAGAGCTGCGCTTGGCGAGGAGTTGGCAAACAAAGGCAAAACTCGATAAAAAAAAAGAAGAAAAAGAATAGAGGAACGATGCTGTTTGACGCTTTTCGGTAATCTCATATTTATATCTCCGCGTTTTTTTAATCTAGCCTCGTGCGCCGTGCGAACGGAGGGAGAAGTTTATAGCGTCCTTTCGCAAAGGAGAGGTTTTTAATTCCACTTAAAAATGCCTATTTATTGGATTTTATTTTATTTTATTTTTTACTCTGGCGACAACGACGAAGCCGATCTTCGAAAAAGAAGCCAATGTGGAAAAAACAAACCACCCAACCCCAAAACCCTGAAGAAGAAATAATAAACAACCCCAACACCCTGAAGAAGAAATAATAAACAACCCCAACACCAAACCAGCTTAAAGGCAAGAGGTGACTCCCTCCAGCTCCGACGCGTGGGGGCTGGCGGCTTCGTGGGCTTTACCCCCAGCCGGACACGTGGAACATCCATGACTTTTTATTTTTCCCCGAGGACCTAAAAATACCTATTTTGCAACTTGAGGAGTCCTTTCTTACAGCGACGGGAGACCCGCTGCTGAGCGGGGTGTCCCAGGACGGTGCGTTTTTGCTCGGCTCCGGGATCGGCTCCGGCGGGACGGAGCGAGTTGGCGTCTTTCCCGGCGCCGGAGACCTCAGGACACGTCCGGGCTGGAGACCGCCGCTGCCGGGGGGGCCACGCTCGAGCTCGGACATGGGGGGGCTCCTTTGCTGGTGGCCCCGGGGAGAGCGATGGCGGCGGCGGCGGCATCTCTAAAGGAGCCGACAGGACAAAAACAGAAAGAAAAGTTTTAAAAAAAAAAAATTAAATATATATATACACAAAAACAGGAAAAAAAAAAACAACACACAAACCAACCCCAAACTGTGAATAGCTAGTGTTGCTCTCTGTACATCACTGTTGCTAAAGTCTGGTGCTTTCCGTCTCCGGGGGACTTTTCTCCGTGCGATCGGCTCTGGGAAGAGCGAATCCCAAGACTTGGTTGGCCAAACCCCCGCGCCGGTCGCCCTTCCCCGCCGGTGCCGGCGCGCGCCGCCGGGGCTCGGTGCTTTTTTTCTCTCCCCGGGTGCCATCCCTCCTTCCTACGGATCGCCGTTCTTCCCGCAAAAATCAAAAAAAAAAAAACAAAAAAGAAAGAAAAAACCAATAAGAACCCAACAAACAACCCAACGATGACAACAACCGCGTGGTGCTTTTCGAACAATCTCAGTCGAGACTTTCCGCCCGTCGCCGGTGAAAGGATGGACGGACGGACGGACGGACGGACGGGTGAGCTTCCCCGTGGCCGGATCCGGGTGCCGGCGTCCCCCAAGGGGGGCGGTGGGGTTGGGGGGGGGTCGTTGCTTTTGCACTTTGAGGTGCCTTTTGGAAGAGCCAGCGAGCCAGAGCCGACGCCGTCACCGGGCAAGAGATCACCTTCGTGTTTACTGTCACCCTCCTTCCTCGCGCACTGGCACAGATCAGCAGGATCTCGGTAAAAAAACAGCCTGAACATTTAACGTGGTCTGATTTTAAAACCTGTAAATAGGGAAAGAATTTTTTTAAAAGCACTTTCACCTAGATTTAAAAAAGCGAAACTTAAAAAGAAAAAAAAAAAAAAAAA
>NW_015090867.1:337210-338165 GCF_001431845.1 Calidris pugnax | reverse complement strand
CAACTCCCCCCTTTCCTTTCTCTCTCTCTCTCTCTCCCCCTCCCCCCCTCCCCCCCAACAACTTGAAAGCAGTATGTTTTAAACAAGATTATTGTGGGAGAACTGTAAATACTGGCAGAATATTTAACATGCTTTGTCCGTCCTTCATAATTAATTTTTTTTTCTTTTTTTTTTTTTTTGAGGTTTTGTTTTTTTTTTTGGAGGTTGTCGTTTTTTAACCGTAATCTGTAAAAGTCGCGTATATTCGACAAGGAAACTCGACGAGCTATTTACCGCTTTTCTTATAAATTACCCAAGAGCATATCAGGATGGGATAGAAGAGTCGATGGCAAAAAGTCAGATTTTGGGGATGCCTGCGTGGTTGGAAGGGCGAGAAGGGGACACCCGCCGGGGTCTCCCCCCACCATCGGGGGCCGGATTCGGGTGCCGGCCCCCCCAGGGTGGCATCACCGGTGGCATCGCTCTGACTGTGGTGGCCTTGCTGGAAGGGAAAAAAAAAACCCACACCAGGGGGTGCGTTGGGAGAAGGCGAGGGTCCGTGTAACCTGTCTAAGTCCTGCTTCCTGGGAGGGCGTTATTTTATTATTTTATTTTGGTTTTTTTTGGGTTTTTGGGGTGCAGGGAGGGGGTTCGGTCGGACGCGGCGTCGGCTCCGGCGCCTTCATCCCGGGGCGATGCCGGCGCGGCGGGTCGGGGAGCGAGAACTGCTGCAGTCTCAACGTTTTTACACTACATGAACGTCTAACCTACCTCAGATCTCAGTCCTTAGGAATTAGCACGCTTCAGACTTCTTCTTAACGAAAACCTAGAAATCTATGCACAGCTCTTTACCCCTTTGCTGCTGAGAGGCTGTTTTTCAAGCAAAATCTTTTTTCCCTTGACCCGTCCCGGCGGCCGCGCTCGTCCCACCCGCGGCGTTAAAAAAGGGGGGGGACTCGCTTTGGGGAGGGGGTGG